>NC_061109.1:59964002-59969002 GCF_015104395.2 Macrobrachium nipponense
CCACGCCTAGAGAAGGACGCTGCGGTTTGAATCGTTCTGATAATTGTATGTAAATATATTGATATGAAATCTGTTCTCCTTATGGATGAGGGGTAAGGTTGCTAGCTCCACGTCCATTTTTCTTGACTATGAAGGCCTGGCCATACTGGGAAACATCGTTTGCAAACAAACTTTGCAAACACTTTTTACCGCATATTTGTTTCCCATCCAGAATGGAAAACATTTAGTGTTTCTGTGTATATATGTATATATACACATGTATAATGTATGTATATGTTTAAATATATATATGTATACATTCATATATGTATATATACGCATGTACAATGTATATATGTATATGTAGATATATTTAAATATATGTATGTATGTATGTACCTATCTATCTATCTATCTATTTTAAGGAATTTAAAATAGACAGATACATACTTACATACATACATACATACATACGCACATACATACACACACACACATATATATATACATATATATATATTGTTTATATTTATATATATACATGTGTGTGTATATATATATACATATATCATTGTAGTACATGCGTATATATATATATATATATATATATATATATATATATATATATACTATATATATATATATTAATTTTCAACATATACATACATTATACATGTGTATATATACATATACACACAAAAATGTTTTCCATTCTGGATGGGAAACAAATATGCTGTAAAAAGTGTTTGCTGGAAATAAGTCAGCATGACACGCTCCTTTTTCTAAAAAGTTCCTCACTCGTCTCTTTTTTTTGTCTCTTATCCCTCCTTGAGTATATTAAAATAGCCAAGTAGATTACAGGGCTACTGCATCCTGACGACAGACTGAGGTCTGGACAGGATACATTGTTTGCAAACAGTTTGGAAGCTGTTTGCAAACAATGTTTCCTAGTGTGGACGGACCTTAACAGATGCTGATAGCCATTTACAATTTCGTAGACTTGGGGATATAAGTTCGGAGAAATCCTTAGGCTTATTCAGCGTGAGCCAAGCACTATACCGCTCTGTCACTCTGCCTTCATTGGCTTACTGCGTGTATGTGTGTGTGTGTCTGTGAATATTATACAATAAGTTTTTTTTAAGGATTACTCTAATAAAAAGAATAGAATGACTCTCCCATTCAATGTTTACATGCTAAATTATGCGTGAACCTTTATGCTGGAAGCTTTCGTAACGATAGACGCCACATTATCCCACATAAAACAACCACTCTCTCTCTCTCTCTCTCTCTCTCTCTCACCCCCGAGAAATGAAAAATGGACCATCGATTTTTCTTCTTTGGTGACACCATCAACTTAGAAGGCCATCTCTAGAGTCTGGATGGCTGGAAACGGCCCGCGAATTCTCCCGAGTCTTTTATCAGATTTCCAGCCAATCCTGGAATGACTCATAAACGACTGTGCAGTGAAGAGGAGGAGGACTCGTGGTCACAAAGCTCGGTGTTGGATGGGTACAAAGAATTCGGTAACCATTATATTTTCCATTGCCAAGGGCTACGAAGATTTTTGCGTCTAGGTATGACGGAGCAAATGCAGTAGACTGCTTCGACTATGCTTATGGTGAATCCTATTTAATATACAGTAGATATTCCAAAGTATTGGTTTATGTATTCGTTCAAGTGTTGAATTATCAAACCAGTATCGAAAAAGAAATAAAACCCTATTCACAAGGAACAAGCCCACCACAGGGGCCATTGACTTGAAAGTCAAGCTTCCAAAGAATATTATGGTGTCCATTAGAAAGATGTAACTCAAGGTGATGGGAAATACAAAAATACGAAAACATTTATTAAATAAAAAAAATAAATCAACAAATTAATAAAGGAATTAAAAGATTGTAAATTATCAAAACAAAAACAGTGTATCAAGGTAGCAATGCCATAAGCCATTTCGGTTGTTGGTTGGTCAGAGTCCAGAAACTCACACCAAGCGTTTTATTCCCTTCAACGTTTTACCATCACTTAATCACTTACGGCCTGCCATTGTCCAAAATCTAAAGCTTGTATGAAGCCAGCTGAATCTATATCGGCCTAACAATCACTAGTGTGCTGAACCTGAAACATTATCTTTGCGTCTAATCCTTTGTAAATTCCGTCCTTACTTAGAAGATGAAATAAAGCAACTTCTGCACTTCGGGTTCAGCCTGTTACAGATCAGTTGGGAAAGCTGGCACCCAGATGAAAGGCTGTTATAAATGTGGCGTTGTTCGTCTGTTAACGTAACTGAAGACACACGGACTTACAGACCATTCAACTTCATGCAAAAGGTCGAGAATAATTCAGTTTATGACATTTAGGCTGTTAAGCCGAGCACCAGGGAGAGGCTGAACAGCCAGATACGGAGATCCAGAAAATAAATGAGATGTACAAGAATCTGAAGATGCAAAATGGGGGAAGACCCCACTGTTGCCCAAAAAAGTAATGGTTAGAGAGTGTGAACAATAAGCGGGAACGGAGGCACAGTAAAATAGAAAACAAAAAGAAGGGTTTTAAATTAAAAGTGGGTGCAGCTAGGGGCCGAAAGACACTAGCTCTTTCGTTTTAACTCTTCCTCTGATTCACCGACTGGAAAATTTGAATTTTATTTCTTCTCTCGGCTTCTCATTTTCGTACAAGAACGAGTAACGCATAGTTAACCTTTGTTCGATTGGTGTTAACCTTGACGCTGGTAATGTCTCTATTACTGTTATAACTTGGATTTTTATATATACGTAATATAAATACACAAACGCACACACATTATATATATATATATATATATATATATATATATATATATATATATTATATATAATAATATATATATATATATATATATATATATATATATTATATATATATATATATATATATATATATATATATATATATACATCAGGCACACGGTTCACTTGATGTCATAGACAAAGATGTAGGATGAGAAAATTATATAAATATATATAATATATATATATATATATATATATATATATATATATATATATATATATATATATATATACATATATATATATTTAGATTAAGCACACGGTTGACTTGATGTTGTAAACAAAGATGTAGGAGGAAGAAAAAATTATATATATATATATATATATATATATATATATATATATATATTATATATATATATATTATAGTGTGTATAATTTTTTTTATCCCACATCTTTCTTTATGGTATCAAGTCAACCTTGCGCTTAATTTTTTGCATTTGGGCTCGAGTTTGGGAATTTCTGCACCAGACATTACGACAAAGTATCGGTTGGAAATAGAATGCTAACCAGTGAGAAGACATAGAGTCGAAAGTCTTTTACTAGACAATGGGTCTTGAGATTTAAAGGCCAATTTTATGAAGAGACAAACTTCATCCTCCGTAATGATTAGGAAAAAACCAGCTGCGAACAATACAGAGGTTAGAAATGGAATGATTCAAAGTGATTTTATTACAGTAAGTAATCATTCATTACGACCAACAACAGACAGAAGAAATTTGATTGTTCAGGATAATGAACACAAGGCGACTCCTAATTCTTAATCACAGAGGGGCAGAGGGTTAATGAGGCGATATTAATCACTTGCAAGGGAGAAAACAGTTTGGCAACAGTTAATTAATACTCATTAACTTCACTCTAAAACTGTGGAAATGCCTTTATGGTTGTATTATGGACGAAGGTAGCTACACGTTGGTTTCAGGGTGAATGTGTTATGTCGTCTCTAAGTTCCGAATAATATTGATTTAGTTTTCCTGATTTGCCTCTCAGCTCACGTAGGTGAACAAACGTCTGTGTATGTATGCATACATATATGTGTGTGTGTGTGTGTGTGTTATGTATGTATATACAGACGTTTGTTCGAGTTGGTAAACCGATAGACAAATCAAGAAAATTAAATCAATATTATTTGAACCTTGCCAACAACATCAGAAAGCCACTCTGACAGCGACGAGTACCTTCATCCATAATACTACCATAAAGACATTACCGCAGTTTTAAAGTGACGTTAATGAATATTAATGAACTGTTTCCATACTGCTTTCTCCCTTGCAAGTGATTCATACAGCTTCATTAACCCTCTGTCTCACTGTGATTAAGAATTAGGAGTCGCCTTGTGTTCATTAACTTCAGCAATCAAATCTCTTCTTCCGTCTGTTGGTCTTAATGAATGAATAATTACTGTAATAAAATCGCTTTGGATCTTTCCATCTGTAACTTCTTCTCTCATTCTTACTGGGGATGAAGTTCGTCTCTTCTTAAAACCGACCTTTCAGTCTCGTGCGTCGTAGAGGGCTAATACCGTCAGTGTACCTCACACTTAGAACTGTAGGCAATACTGAATGTCCTTTGCAGCGTCCCTTCGGTCCCTAGCTGAAACCTCTTTCATTCCTTAAATTGTACTTCCGTTCATATTCTCTTCCTTCTTACTTTCCTCAACTATCTCCCATTACACTTGTAAACCCTTCTTTACTCTCAATTTCCTTTCAGCGCTGAATGAGCTCGTAGGTCCCGGCGATTGGCCTTTGGCCAAAATTTTACGTTCCAGTTCAATTCCTTCAAGTCTCAGGACCCATTTTAGGAGAGACTTTGGACTCTAAGTCCCACCACTGGTTAGCATTCTGTTCCCAGGGGATACTTTCCCCTAATGGCTGGTAGAGAAATCCCTAAACTCGAGCTTCAGTGCAAAAAAATAAGCGCATGGTCGACGTGACGTCATCAGGTCGTAAACAAAGATATGGAATGCGAAATAGGCATTTCCGCTACCTTTTTTCACATAAGCGAAATAGGGAAAAGAGCAGGAGTCGCGCTGTCAACGAGATATACGAAGCAGTTGTGAAATCGAACGAGATGTTGAACTGGGAGAGGGACAAAGCCTCGAGTCCGGGATTTGCATACCTGAGTTTCATACCAGAATCGGTTGAAGGATTTAAGGCTGATTCACACGGGATAAGGAGCTTACTGGAAAGTTAAGCT
>NC_061109.1:59971502-59986502 GCF_015104395.2 Macrobrachium nipponense
CACATAATATTTATTATTAAGTATATCTATAAGATTTATTATTATATATATTTTATATTTATATATATATATATAATATACAGAGAAGAGAGAGAGGACGAGGCGAGAGCGAGGGTAGAATGAGAAGAGAGAGGTGGAGAGAGAGAGAAATATTCTCTTCTCCAGTATAGATGGATTTCGCTTAAATAATAAT
Organism: Macrobrachium nipponense; assembly: GCF_015104395.2. Taxonomy (NCBI): domain Eukaryota; kingdom Metazoa; phylum Arthropoda; class Malacostraca; order Decapoda; family Palaemonidae; genus Macrobrachium; species Macrobrachium nipponense. The sequence goes on from NC_061109.1 coordinate 59,971,696, forward strand.
AGATTTGAGGAGCATATACAGCGGTTTTCGAAACTCCAAAAGAAAAAGAAGACATTTATATATATATTTATATATATATGTATATCATATATATATATATATATTATATATATATTCTATATACACATCGTTTTAAAGCTCACTCAAAACGCTATTTACAAAACAAAACCATATTCGATTGATCACTGGCGATATCACATTTGAAGGTAAATTAATCGGAACTATATGACTTTGTTGGGTAAATCTGTTATATTGGCCTTTTAAACTTCATATATATATATATATAATTATATATATATATATATATATATATATATGTATATATTATATATATCTATATATATTATATATATGAATAACTTGATCACGAAGTATATAAAAAGTAATGCTATGTATAAATAAAGGTTTTTGCCACGAAGGAAAATAATGAAAAAGCGAGATAGCCAAGCACTTTATGTCTTAGTTCGACCCTCTTACTCAGGCCAACTGATTTACAGAGGAAAGGAAAAAACATTGCCAAGGTAGCTTAATATCCAAACTGACACTACAAGATTAGCAATAAGGTCGATTTCACTCTACAGAAACGAGGAAACGCCTCAACAGACGATTCATCCAGGAAAACAATACATTTGAAGAAAAAAAATGAGGCATATACATATTATCATGAAATTTTACAAAAATGTTCCAAAAAATCCTTTGAAAAAAGCAAAAAATTATTAATGAAAACGACGAAAAAATATATAAATATATCGAGCAAGAGAGAGAGAGAGAGATTATCGAGCAAGGAGAGAGAGAGAGAGAGAGAGAGAGAAATAATAACTATATACATGTGGGACTTAATTTATTAGTAGTTCAATATTTAAGGAAGGTCCCTCATGAACATTTTACAGGTAAGACTACTAAGATGTTATCTACATATCGGTACCATTTTAAGGGGACAAGTGTGATATTCGGGGAGGTGTTGTCTCACACTTGTCCCCTTAAAAAGGCACAGATATGTAGATGACATCTTAGTAGTCTTACCTGTAAAATGTTTATGAAGGACCTTAAAATAAATGAACTACTAATAAATTAGTCACACATGTATATAGTTCTCTTATCTCTCTCTCTCTCTCTTTCAATCTCTCTCTCTCTCTTGCTCAATATTCTCTCTCCTCTCTCTCTCTTGCTCGATATATTTATATTTTTTTCCGTCTCTTCATTAATAATTTTTTTTGGGAACATTTTTGTAAATTTCATGATAATATGTTGTATATGCCTCCTTTTTTTCAAAATGTATTGTTTTCTGGATGAATCGTCTGTTGACCGCGTGTGTATCCTCCAAGGTGTGGCTGCCCTCAGGCGTTTCCTCGTTTCTGTAGAGTGAAATCGACCTTACTGCTAATCTTGTAGTGTCAGTTTGGATATTAAGGCTACCTTGATTATGTTTTTCCTCTGTAAAATCAGTTGTGCCTGGAGTAAAAAGGGTTTCTAACTTAGACCGAAAGTGCTTTGGCTATCTCGCTTTTTCATTTTTCCTTCTTCGTGACCAAAAAACCATATTAATATATATACTAATATATATTATTATATATATATATATAATACTTATATATATATATTATATATAACCAGTAATTATATAGTACAGAGAGACGAGAGAGAGAGAGAGAGAGAGAGAGAGAGAGAGAGAGAGAGAGAGTTGGTTGCAAGCAAGAAAGACACGCAATGATACAAGAAAACGAAAAAGGGGGCCACACATGATTTGATTTATTTTTGGCCAACGTTTCGAAGCACTGCTTCATCAGAAAGGTTAATCCTCGATTAACATACCTCATTGAAAATGCAGCGTATAATTAGATTAACGGACAAACTGATAACAGAAACATGACGGTAACACCAAGCTATCTCCTCAAAGTTTGGATAGTGAGTGGCCAAGAACAGCACTAATAGATTTAAGAAAAACATCTAAGCTATAAGCAGAGGGGCAGGAGAACACTGGACTGTTCACGAATAGAACAATCTACTTTGATAGTTCAGCATTCGAGGGTATGGAGGGAGATTTCATTTGTGGTTTGCACAGTGATTTCAAAATCTTCCGCAAAAATTAAAGACTTTCCCTAATGCTCGAAATTCCTTCCAGTCAGCTCGTTATCATCTGCAATCGTTAAAGGGTTCACACTACATTTGTGAACTAGAAAGGAAACCTACTTCTCTCTCTCTCTCTCTCTCTCTCTCTCTCTCTCTCTATCTCTATATCTCTCTATCTATAATATATATATATATATATATATATATATATATGTATGTATGATGTAGATAGCAAAAATATATATTAATAATGATATGAATGTATATACAACAGCAATCACCTTATATATACCAACTTCTCCACCACCACCACCACCAATAACAACAACAACAACAACAACAACAATAATAATAATAATAATAATAATAATATAATAACAACAACACCTGAAACTCTCGTTAACTGCAACACTTGTCTTCTCACACATTTTTCCTACCAAACGTTGCTGGTTTTCCCTCAGGCTCGTGACCTCCAAGATCAATGGAAGGGGAGACTAAAAAAACCGTATAAAAAGCAAAGAGAGAGAGAGAGGAGAGGAGAGAGAGAGAGAGAGAGAGAGAGAGAGAGAGAGAGAGAGAGAGAGAGAGAGAGAACGCTCACAGATAAGAAGTGAAAATGCAGCAATGAGAATATGGAACACTTTTATATTGCTTCTCCGTCACATAATCTTAAAGGTTGTGGTCTTATTATTATTATTATTATTATTATTATTATTATTGTAGAGTGTCCCCACCGCTCCACTACCCATGAACCCTCTCCCCATCTTCCCTTTGTAGATGTTAATATATTCGCGTTTTTCTTTGTGGTATTTTGTGTTATTTTTTGTGCGTGTGTGTGTTCCAATTACATTACAGATCCACAGCCTTTTCTGTATATTATTTATTCTATACCGTTTATGGCATTCATATGTTCCTTATCCATCGCATCGTATGATATTGATATAACATATAACCTACATTTATAATGTAGCTTTTGAAATATATTGTGTGTTGAAATAAAAAGAAAGTTAAACTTGAAAACGGGATTTAAATGCACAGACGACCAAAAATGCAAAACTTGAATACATCAGATAAGTAACACTATCAACCTAAAAGTATAAAAATGATGAAAGTTCAAAAAATCTGTCTATATGAGCATCTCTAAGCAACGTTGAGGCAAAAAAAAGAAAAGAAAAAGAAACAAGAAAAAAGGACTAAAGGAGAGGGTGGCTTTTTATCTATTTTCTTCACACTGGCCATATATCCTGGCACTTTTCACGTTCACCCCAGGGTCTCACTTGTCCTTTAGAGTGAGAAGGACTCCCTCCTTCAGGAAATTACTCTCAGAGACGCCCTGAAGTGAGAGGTATAAGGGCGGTCCGCTTTTTACTTAGACTTGTGCGCCTGGGCTGCGGGAGCTCTCTTCTATTTTTATCGCTATCATATTTCTGACATTTTTTTGTAGGTTACTGAGTTACACTGAGTAATTTTAAGGTCTATTTTTCATCCACTGTCGTCTGCGACGGGTCATTTGGGCTTTGGTATTTCAATAAAGCTTGTTTTTTTACCTGCAGGGTATATTCCTATGAGGTAGAGTCGCTAACTTTATAATCAAACGTCTTATAATTGGGCTTGGAAACAGCTTTCCCATGAATAATGTTCTGTTTAAAGGCATTCGTATTTCCTCTTAATTGTGGATATTTTGTGAATGATGGCCAGATAAGTAAATAGACAAAAGTTGTGACCTTTTGCTTTGATCTTTGACCCAGACGAAATTGAAAGTTTTATGCATGGAAATAATCAAGTGAGTACGGTTCTACAACACAAAGATCTTCATTTCTTGAGGTCTGAATGTATATGTGTTGCCTTGAAAAGAAATATCTTGGAGATAATATCTCGTTTTCTTTTTTAATTTTCTAATTTGTTTGCTTGAAAGTCACGCGTAAACCGATGTTTCGGTACAAATGGAAAAAAACATAAATCAGATTTTATATAAGTTAACAGCACCCACAGTCAACAACTCATAACCTTTAGCTGGGCGTCCTGTCAACCCAAGAGAGTAAGAATAAGTCTCGTAAGAACAAGATAAGAGTTCTTTTAAAGGTAAAATTCCTGAAGCTTTGTATGCCCACAAAAATTCTAGTCCTTATAGCTTCGAAAGTGAAGATATTAACAATGTTTAGTGTTAAGAAAAGCTCCTCCCATTACCTAAGTCAGTGTTTTAATCAAATTGTATGTTTTTTTTTTACAGCACAAAAAACAAAGACTGACTGGCCCACTATCTTACTGTAGAATAGGCTGACCCCTTATCTTACTTAAGAGCCCACCGAAATTTGTTTTTTAAGCAAAAAAGGCTCCTCGGCTATTTTAGTCAAGAATCATTTCAAATTCATTTTTTTCGTGGCTCTATTCTTAACCCGTCTACTGACTTTTATTAAAATCAATCGTTAATATATTCTGAGATATCTTGTGGATGCACCATACAACAAAGGGGCAAACAAATTGACGCTAGTAAGTAAATAATACGTCGGAATTTGTTAGTAGAGGTAATGCCATCAATAACTGAATGGGAGAAGATTATTCAGGTGTAGAATACTAAAAAACTAAAACTCGTTATTAACAGTTCCATAATAGTCCTAAAAGATTTTAGTTTTCTGGAAAGTATTGGAAATTTTTTCAATGATCTCAAAATATAATCTCATAATAAATCATTGTCAGTTTATTTTGTCAAAGAAAATTATAAGCTATATTTACAAACCTATACATAGTGCTTTGTATCTGTGAGATACTAACATTTGAAAAATTTATATATTTATGAAGGAAAACACTAAAATAATAAATAAATATTTTTTTCAGTTTATTTCATCGATTAATTCTTCTGTTTCACTGCCCCCATTTCCACCCTTAGTATTCACTGCCCTCATTTATTTCATTCATCCTTTCCTTAGATATTCCCAAATATTTGGAACAACTCCGAATTAGGAGATAAATTTCCTCTTTGCTTTTCCGAGTTAATTAGGTCATATCAACAAAAGCTTCCTAATAAAGAGATCACTAATGATTAAGGTGAGATTGTAATGAGGCCATATCATTACTCAAGGATTTAATGAGTGTGATTAACCTTCGACTTTCAACGCCTGGCACAGATAGTTTCGAAATATCACCTTTATGGCCAATTGAGATAATAATAATAATAATAATAATAATAATAATAATAATAATAATAATAATAATAATAATAATAATAATAGCAGTCTTAAAAGTGATAGCTACATCAGGTGAATTCTGTTTATGTAATTTTCTCTGTTATTCTAATAATAATATTAATTGCTGTTGTTGCCGAAACTGTTATTATTTTTATTATCATTATATAGGTAGAAGACCTTTTAAGCACGTGGTGTTGAAAGTAATAAATATATTTACTGTATTCAGTTTTTGCAAAAATTACTTTTTCAATTTTACTGCACTCTGCCAGTAACTCTCCGATGTTGTTTATTCCTCGAAGAGAAAAAAAAGTTTCAGAAAGGGGAAACTTTAATCAAGTGCACAGTGCAACAGTTACAGAACTACGGGGTAGTAACTGAAACGTGGCGTTCAATATCCGTAGAGTGTTCCTTTACACCAAATCGCCTACGTATAAGTACTTTATTCGAAGTCTGGAGACATAAGTAAAAGGACAACTCTACGGATATTTATTGCCATCTTGAAAGTACCAACGTAGTTATTCTGTAACTGCTATGATGTATTTTTTCTAAAGAAAACTAACCCACTTTGCAACTATTTTCCTCACCAAAGAATGATAAACACGGCCGAGTTACTGACAGATTGCAGTGGACCTGGAAAAGCAATTATTAGAAAGATAGAGGAAGCTCTACGTAAAAGGAAAGAAGCTGATGTCGCTGTCACTTTCTGCACTACGGGCTTAAAAGAGGGTCTAACTATGTACGTGTAATAATAATAATAATAATAATAATAATAATAATAATAATAATAATAATAATAATAATAATAATAATACCCGAATCAAAACTCAACGCGGAGATATGATAAAAACCATAAACACGTAGGCAATACAAGTAATTAGATACAGCGCAGGGTTAGTGGAACGGACGACGGCAGAACTCCACAGCATAGACCAGAAAACTAGGAAACATATGATAATACACAAAGCACTACACCCAAGAGCAAATACGGGCAGACTACATATACATAACGCGAAAGGAAGGAGGGAGATTACTGCTAAGCATAGAGGACTGCGCCAACATCGAGAACAGAGCACTGGGGCAATATCTGAAAACTAGTGAAGACGGATAACTCAAGAGTGCATGGGAAAGACTGATAAAAGTATACGAAAAACCAGAAATATAAAGAGACAGGAGAATGACAAACAGAACAGAGGAATTGCACAACAAACCAATGCACGGACAATGCATGAGACAGACTAAAGAACTGGCCAGCGATGAAACATGTCAATGGCTACAGAGGGGAGAGCTCAAGAAGGAAACAGAAGGAATGATTACAGAGGCACAAGATCAGGCCCTAAGAACCAGATATGTTAAAAAATATCTCACCCATATGCGGGAAGTGCAATATGAAAATCGAGACCATAAACCACATAGCAAGCGAATGTCCGGCACTTGCACTGAACCAGTACAGAAAGAGGCGTGATTCAGTGGCAAAAGCCCTCCACTAGAGCCTGTGCAAGAAACACCAGCTACCTTGCAGTAATAAGTGGTACGAACGCCAACCTGAAGGAGAGATAAAAAACGATCAGGCAAAGATCCTCTGGGACTATGGTATCAGAACAGATAGGGTGATACGTGCAAAATCAAGAAGAAAGTATCACTCATTGATGTCGCAATACCATGATACACCAGATTTGAAGAGAAAGAAAGGGTAAAAATGTATAAGAATCAAGACCTGAAAATAGAAATAAGAAGGATCTAGAATATGCCAGAGGAAATTGTACCCATAATCATAGGAACACTAGGCACGATCCCAAGATCCCTGAAAAGGAATCTAGAAAAGTCAGAGGCTGAAGTAGCTCCAGGACTCATGCAGAAGAGTGTGATCCTAGAAACGGCGCACATAGTAAGAAAAGTGATGGACTCCTAAGGAGGCAGGATGCAACCCGGAACCCACACTATAAATACCACCCAGTCGAAATTGGAGGACGGGTGTGATTGACAATAATAATAATAATAATAATAATAATAATAATAATAATAATAATAATAATAGTGTACTTAGGAAGCAGACCCTCTCTCAAGCATACTTTATTAAAAGTAATGGCTACTTCAGCAGCATTACACTTGTAGAGATTCTTCTCTATTTTCCGAATAGCGGCTTTTTCCGTGCTACTTAGACAGGCTAGTAGAGCGCCTATGGAGGTCATGATCAAAGACACAGCCAAAATTTGTGTATATATTTGAATTTTACAGATAAACTATGATACCATAGTTATCAAAGTCATTAACGATATATATATATGTCTCTCTCTCTCTCTCTCTCTCTCTCTCTCTCTCTTTTGAAGCAAGCGAGCTTTCGTCTGGAGCTGCCAGACATCCTCGGGCTGGGAAGCTGAGGGTGGACTGATCTTGAAGCGGTGTCCGTCCTCGTTTATATTTGGAGTTGACAGCAGGGGTCTGCCCCATGCTGATCTACTATTGGCTGGTGGCGGTAGGTCTTCGTTTTCATTGGTGGCTTGAACCGGGTCTCAAGCCACTTTCCATGCGTTGAGACCCGGTTCAAGCCACCAATGAAAACGAAGACCTACCGCCACCAGCCAATAGTAGATCAGCATGGGGCAGACCCCTGCTGTCAACTCCAAATATAAACGAGGACGGACACCGCTTCAAGATCAGTCCACCCTCAGCTTCCCAGCCCGAGGATGTCTGGCAGCTCCAGACGAAAGCTCGCTTGCTTCAAAAGAGAGAGAGAGTAGAGAGAGAGAGAGAGAGAGAGAGAGAGAGAGAGAGACATATATATATATCGTTAATGACTTTGATAACTATGGTATCATAGTTTATCTGTAAAATTCAAATATATACACAAATTTTGGCTCTGTCTTTGATCATGACCTCCATAGGGCGCCTCTAACTAGCCTGTTCTAAGTCAGCACGGAAAAAGCCGCTATTCGGAAAATAGAGAAGAATCTCTACAAGTGTAATGCTGCTGAAGTAGGCCATTACTTTTAATAAAATAATAATAATAATAATAATAATAATAATAATAATAATAATAATAAAATAATAATCTTTTGAGTATTATTATTATTATTATTATTATTATTATATTATTTTATTATTATTATTATTATTAGGGAAAAACTCTCTATCAAGAGAGTATATATCATGTTCTAAAGGGTCCACAATAATACAAAGTGTAAAAAGTCCGTGTATAATTTTGAAGACTTTACAGAAAGCTTTCTGTAAAGTCTTCAAAATTATACACGGACTTTTTACACTTTGTATTATTATGGACCCTTTAGAACATTATTATTATTATTATTATTGTTATTATTATTATTATTATTATTATTATTATTATTATTATTATTATTATTATTATTAATACTCATAACATGAGAGAAGTCAGAATTAACTTGGTCAGCCCATTAACTGAAAATTTATCTGAAAATAGAGTCTGTGGTAGTCCGAGTAAATTAAGATACAAAATAATTGACAAATTTTGTTGTTAAACTTTGCCTTAACACATTGATTAAAATCATGTTTGAAACCTGAGATATATGTTGTTTAATATACTTAGCAGTTTCTTAGATCTGGTTTTCACTGCAAAAGTTTGTTAAACCACATTTGAAATTTGAAATCTTTGTTGCCAAATATTTCAATTTTTGTTTGATTGTATTAATTTCAACTGGACATAGTGTTAAGATAAATATGCTTTACACATCTCAAGTTTGGGGAACCACGTTTGAAAACTGAAATCTTCGTAGTCAAATATATATTTTTTCCTTTTTGCAGTAACAAAACGTAGTTTTCACTGCACATTCGATCAAGGTTGTCAAATATATTTATATATTTTTTGTAGTTACCATAACCTATTTTTCACCGCGCTTAGTATCAAATCAAACTGAAATTGAGCTAATGAATAACATTTACAAAAGAATCAGTGTCATCAACTCACCTGAACCGTCTCCTCGTGCCTCAGGTAACGACTCCTCACTGGTATATATCTGGAAAGAGAGAGACAGAGAAAAAGAGTAATATTTGATTAAAAGAAATGTCAGTTGTGGGGTAAAGAAAGTTGCAGTTAAGACGTGAGAGAAAATGGTGTCAAGGTAGAGGCAGACACCTGTTGGACCTCTAAAATATACGAATTTAAAGAAAAGGAGAAAAAATGGCTTGCCAAGTATTTTGGCTTTGACCTTATTTTCTCTTAGTTAAGCATGTTGGTTACGAATGAAGATATTTCTGTTGATAATACATTATTATTTGAATGAGGAGATGTGTTAATAATCTTGTTTCTACTAACATTGTAGCTGATATTAATTGCTACTACTGTACTATTATTGCGATCAACAATAGACCACATCCCAGAATTTTCTATGCAATTCTGACTCTTCTTCAAAACATGAAATATTCAAATGTACATAAGTGTTGACAGACAGATTAATTTATTTCACAATTCCACTTCAATATTATTGACGGTAATTAAGCAAGTGGGTAATTGTAAATCATCTTATTTAGATGCACTAGATATTTTGTATATTAAAACAATTCTCAAACAATCCATTCATTGTGATATCAGTAGCGCTCTGTAACTTTCCATTCCTTGATCTGCTCTTATTGTGATTAAACTTTTGACGGCTTACCTTCGAAATAAACGGAATTTTGGTTAGCCAAATCTCAGAGAAATTTGAGAATGATAATATGGTCAAGAACAACATAACATGAAAACGACTGTGTATGTTTAAAAATACAATGGTGAATAACATAATTACACAGAAAGACGAAGAAAAATTGGAAACTTCTCACAAAAAAAAGGAGGACTGTTTCGACACAGTAAACCTATCCCTGAAAGTATGTGTGTCAAGTCTGCACCCCGTTCCCAAAATGACGTATTAAACTTTGTCCGCACAATTCATATTCATGAAGCGTATGTCGCCAGCAAATTGCACCAGGTATTTGTCACACTTTATCTTTTTTATTTATTTTGTTTTATTTTATTGTCATTATTTTAATGGAAATTAGTGCCTGAAGAACCATCATCATATTTAATTGCTTGTCAAATCGTTAATTCTATGCAATTTTATTTAGTGATGTATCTGTAAATTAAAAATGTTTATTTCCGTCAAGTTTATATTATATATATGTGTATATATATATATATATATATATATATATATATATATATATATATATATATATATATGTGTGTGTGTGTGTGTGTGTGTGTGTGTGTATTTGTATACACAAACACACGCACACTATATATATATATATATATATATATATATATATATATATATATATATATATATATATATATATATATATATATATATGAGCGTGTGTGTGTGCCTGTACATGCATAAATACATTTATAACATTTATATTTTTAACAGTAAAACATTTCCTCTAACGGGAAATTCGTTTGCAATACATGATATTATTAAGCAGTTAATCCTGCACTTTTACACAGTTGATGAATTTGAGATTATTTCATTTTTTACATTAAATTTCATGCAATTTCCCGTCACGGACAGTTCCCTTGGGGAATAAGCAATCTATCAATAACGCGGACATAAGTAAAATTATCCACTGAACGAGACAAAAAAAAAAAAAACTAATTCAGTGCAGATACTCTTTTAAGCATATCAATATAATTATTTTTTTAACGTAACTTTGAGAATTAGATGCTACAATTAGCAGAGATGCCACCTTTTTTTGCAAATATTTGGCGTATTCTGACTCGTGAATTATTAGAACTTGGAACTTATAATAATTCTGGAGCGGTTTAATAAGTAGTGTAGTCAGTACTCTATGAGAGAGACTCTAGGTAGTGAAACCTAGAGTTTGTTAATGAGCCGATCTCGTAAGATGCTTCCATTTCGTGGCTGCCACTGCTCTAATGTCACTGTACTTTCGAGTTTGAGAATCAGTCAGGAGTGCCAACTTAATTCTGAGTATCCTCTGTAAAGAAACAGTAGGTTTTCGAAAGTTCTCATGTTATATTTACATCTGCGTGGATGCTTTCACCATTTTAGTGGCTCGTTTGATTATGAGATTTTCAATCAAATGTCACTGTCGCCTTGCATGGGGTCATTGCTTTAGGATATCAAACGTTATAATTGTCTTGACTAAAAATTGGTGTGGCAATCATCCTAGCCTTTGCTTAAACGAAAAATGGAAAATTATTTACTACAATCAACGCATCCAAAGCGTCAACTCGGGGAAAAATGTGTCATTAACATTCAGTCGACATCCGGGTGACCAATACGTCATTATTCTCATTTTGGGGAATAGTCTAAGTTTTTGCGAATATTTTCCAGTTTTCTCTTTCTATCTTGTCTTCCATTCCTTTCGTGCATCATTCATCATTCTGCGTCATTATCCTCATTCTGACGAAAATTCCAAGGCGTCTTTAATATTTTCTCGATCACCCTCTGTTTCTTCTTCCATACCTTTCATTCATCATTTATCATTCCACGGCAGTCTCCTCATTTTGATGGATATTGCAAGTTTTCTTTAATATTTTCATTATTACTCTCTGTTCCTTCCATTCATCATTCTGCGTCAGTCTCCTCATTCTGATGGATATTCCGAGTTTTCGCGAATATTTTCGTTATCTTATTCCATTCATTTCATCTGCTATTCATCATTCATCAGTTCTCTGGCTTCGCTTTCGCCCGACAATTGTCGTTGATTTTCTCGTAATTTCTTTAGGTTTATGTGCTTCGATGGCATCATCTGCGTTTCTTTAGGCTACCCTTTTATTTGTCTTAGTCATCTGGTCTTGCTTGTATAGGTTATTATTTCGATTTTAATTGTATTTATAATAATATATCAAAATCCATAATAAAAATGGGTTTCTTTGTATCTTGAATGATAATCAAAATCCATATTAAAAGATGGATTCCTTTGTATCGTTAATATTATATCAAAATCCATATTAAAAATTGGTTTCTTTTTATTTATAATGATATATCAAAATCCATTTTAAAAATGTTTTTGATATAATAATTTATCAAAATACATATTAAAAATTAGTTTCTTAGTATCTATAATATATCAAAATCCACAGTAAAAATGGATATATTTTTATCTATAATAATTTATCAAAATACTCAGTAAAACTTTGTTTCTTTTATCAAAATCCAAAACAAAATGAAATCGTTTTGAAGATTATTACTGTCACAGTAGTTTCAAGTGAGTAAAAATCTCGCGTGTACGGATTTGCATATAAACCACTGTAGACTTTGTATTTAGCACTGCAAGTCATAAGCATCAACAGTAATGAAGATTATGAAGAACAGTCACGTTCTTGAGAAGAGGGGGGATAAAATAAGGCCGTTTTTCTAGAACGTAAACCTTGTAATATTTTTAAAGATAAACTTTAGATCATTCAATAATAAATCCAGGTTCATAGTAAAACATAGGGGTCCCATTTGCCCCATTTTGTCAGTAACAAAAATCTTCCACAATACAAGTGAATATTAACTGAATAATTAAGACATAGATTTGTCAAATCTAATGAAAGGTTTACACACACACAACTCACAGAGATTTACGAGAGAGAGAGAGAGAGAGAGAGAGAGAGAGAGAGAGAGATCTGGAAGGCACCCATGGAATCCTTTTAATGTATTGGGACAACAAAACCTCGAAATTAAAATACATTATAAATAATTCAATTACATCATAAATCATTCAAATACATCATGAATAATCTCTTTCATTATAACTCCCTCATACTCATCAACCGCTTCCTGACACCCTTCTCACACACCCACCCGGACCCCCCACCCCACCCCCCCACCCCCCACCCATCAGTCTTACATCATTCTCTAACAACCCCCTGGGAGTCAGGTGGGGGAGGGGGAGGGGGAAAGTTCCCTCTCTCCTTGTTCAAGAGCGCTGCAGTGGAGCATAATTCCCTCCCCCGCCCCCTGAATGTCGAATTAAGATGTCGAGAGCTCTCTCTCTCTCTCTCTCAGGTCTTCCTTTTAATGAGAAGTTGTGTTCTCGTCTTTCACAGCCGAGGTTAAAAGCTTGCCCTAAGGGAGGGGGGTTAGGGGGAGGGGCAGGGCCCTTGACGTCGAGGAGTAGCGTATTGTGATTTAATCCCCCCAAAAGGGGAAATTCTGAATATCACTCGTTATGCTTGTTCTTAAATATGTATATATAAGATCCCCGCAACTATGATTCCGGTGGTTTAATGATCAGATAGTCTCTCTCTGTCTCTCTCTCTGTCTCTCTCTCTCTCTCTGTCTCTCTCTCTCTCTCCGGACTCTATGTACGTTACCTTCCCTTTACCTCTAGGCATCGCAACATTGAGACTAGTGAATTAATAAAAGATCCTTGATCCGGATTTTGAATTCGGATTCTTTTCGAAATTGTTACGCTCATTGAGTCATAAAACAAAAATAAACGTTCAAACAATTATACAGATAAATGGATCAGGCGTAGTGATTAAATTTTCGTGAATGAATAAGGAATAAAATATGTGTATTGTATGTATGTATATATATATATATATTATATAATATATATATATATATATATATATATATATATATATTATATATATATATATATATATTATATATATATAAATCTAGGAGTAAGAAACGAAAGATAAAATGTAAACACATAGCTTTTAATTCAAGGAGAAGACGCGGAAGAGAATGTAAACAGCTTTGGTGAAGTACCTAAGACAATGTAAACAAAATCAAATCTTTTAATTTAAGAAGAATTACCCAAGAGAATGTCAAACAAAACCAAATCTTTCAATTTAAGAATAAGAAGAGGCTAAAGAAAACGTAAAAAAAAGTTAAACTTAATTTAAGAAAGCGATGAAGAAAGTGTAAACAGAAACCAGCTCATTCAATTCAATACATCCAACCTTTTCATTTTAAGAGGAAGACGAAGAGGCTTAAGAAAATGTAAACAAAACCTAATCTGCTAATACAAGAAGACGACACTAAGAAGACTGAGATGGAGAAAATATATATATTTATATATATATATATATATATATATATTATATATGGGATATATGATATATTTATATTGTATATATATACCGGTATATATATATATATATATTATATATATCATATAGATATATAAAAAATATATATATATAAAATATATGTATATATATAAATATCTTATATATAGATATATATATATATATATATATATATAGTATATATATATAGGTATATATATATATATATATACAGTACATAGTCTATATGTATGTTTGTATGTATGTATATATTATATATATGTGTGTAATTATATATCTCTTTAAGTATATAAAAAAATATTTATTTACTATTTAAGAACCTATAACTCGTTCGACCTATAACTCAATCGAATTACATAACCATATTTGCATAAATACAGACCATTACCTTAAAAGATACTTGCATTCACCTCTTGACTGTTTATATGTTAAATATGTTTCAATTGCCACGCGAATCCAACAATATCAAATAATAACCATAATAATAATAATAATAATAATAATAATAATAATAATAATTAATACTTTATTAAAAAGTAAATGAA
>NC_061109.1:59999002-60014002 GCF_015104395.2 Macrobrachium nipponense
TACGTGGATTTTATGATATTCTCAAGCACGTGGACTTTCGGCTACATTGAATATATATATATATATCTATATGTATATATATATATATATATATATATATATATAGTATATGTGTGTTTGTAAAGTATATATGTATATATACATATATACACACTCTCCAAAAAAGAAAAAAAAAACGATCACCTTTTGACCATCACGAAACTCGAACAATTTCTTATTATGTTGCCTAATTCTGCCAACAAAACGCGCGCAAAATAAACACACAAACGGACATACAAACACACAAAGCGTAGTAAATAATAGAATATAATGATGAAATGAAAGAAAGAAACATATATAGTCATAAATGTAAACATTCGAGATGATTAAAGTATTTGAATGACGATAAAAAGGTGAAAACCACGTAAACACAAAGTAAAACAAAACTAACGATGAATTGTATGTTTCTAGTAGAACATAATGATGAAATGAAAAACGAAACATATATATACTAATAAATGTGTACATTCGAAATTATTAAAGTATTTGAATAACGATAAAAAGGTGAGAACCACGTAAACACAAATAAAACAAAACAAACAAGGAATTTCATGTTGATGCCGCCCTTCATATACTGGGGCCAAGTCTACCAGTTTGGGAAATTGGTTTGACAGTTTGCTTGACATGACGACATCAGTACAGTGGTATTTTGACGTTCAGATGATTGACTTCATTCTCTATCAATACTTCTTTTCTCTGCGTCTTGTTTTCGAATAAGAATGATCTCTTTTGTATTTATTTATTTACTATTTTTATTTGCTTTTTTATTTATTAATTAATTTGTTTACTTTGATAGACTGATTTCTCTATCGATACTTTTCTCCACTCGTCTTGTTTTCGAATAATAATGACCTATTTTGTATTTATTTATATATTTCTATTTATTTATTTATTTATTATTTTTATTTGCTTTTTTATTTATTAATTAATTTGCTTACTTTGATAGACTGATTTCTCTATCGATACTTTTCTCCACGCTTCTTGTTTTCGAATAATAATGATCTATTTTGTATTTATTTATTTGCTATTTTTATTTGACTTTTTATTTATTAATTGGCTTACTTACTTTGATAGACTGATTTCTCTATCAATACTTTTCTCCATGCGTCTTGTTTTCGAATAATAATGATGTATTTTGTATTTATCTATTTATTTATTTATTTATTTATTTATTTATTTGCTTTTTTATTTATTAATTGATTTACTTACTTTGATAGACTTATTTTTCTATCGATACTTTTCTCCACGCGTCTTGTTTTCGAATAAGAATTTTTAGTGTGAATGTATTTATTTATCTAATTATTTGTTTACTTGTTTATTTATTAATTGGTTTACTTACTTTCATAGACTGGGTTCTCTATCGATACTTTTCTCCACGCGTCATGGTTTCGAATTAAAATGTTTTATTTGGATGTATTTAATTTGAATATTTTTATTTATTTATTTATATATTTGCTTAATTATTTATTAATTGATTTACTTACTTTGAAGACTGCTTTCTCTATCAATACTTTTCTTCCCGCTTCTTGTTTTTTAATTTGAGTTTATTTAGCTTGTATATTTATTTATTGTTTTTTTTTTTAATCTTTCGCGATCTCGAACACAGGAACACGAATTTGTAACCGGACTGGAAACCGATTTATTATAGAAGCTGATTCAAATGAGTCTCTGAGAATTGTTAAAAATTGAGGAATTTTTCGGAATTAAAATTTTTATAAAAATTCACAAATTATACGAAATTCACAAAAAAGATCAAAAGGATGTTTTGATATATCTCGTTGACAAACAGACAGATGAGTAAAACCACTCAGGGTGCCGGCTAATTTTATAGGGTTTAAGTTGCTATAGTAGATTCACATGAACCGTACGTTTGATGCCTAGGCCATCCCTTACGACGCTCCTGATTGGCTGTTGATAAGCCAGTCACAGAGCTGGAAACTCTCAGTCTCTCTTGAGAGTTCACATGGGTAGGATGTATGTTCCACCTCTTGAGAGAGACTGAGAGTATCCAGCCCTGTGATATGCTTATCAACAGCCAATCAGGAGCACCGTAAGGGACTGGCCTAGACATCAAATTCCACGTTGGCCAAGTGCATTTCGCGCTCTGCTACCAACCTGGTGTTCCAAAGTTCGATTCTCGGCTCGGCTAACGCGGAACCAGAGGAATTTATTTCTGGTGATAGAAACTCCTTTCTCGATACAATGTAGTTCGGATCCCACAATAAGCTGTAGGTCCCGTTGCTAGGTAACCAAATTGGTTCGTAGTCATGTTAAAATATCTAATCCTTCGGGCCAGCCCTAGGAGAGCTGTTAATCAGCTCAGTGGCCTGGTAAAACTAGGATATACTTTAGGCATCAAATGCACGGTTCAAGCGAATCTACTATAGCCCCACGATCATTATTCATGACCCCATTAGATAGTAACACCTGTTTATCTGAGCTTCCGCAAGGGTGTGGTGGGGGGGAGTCGTGGGTGGTCACTGTCTGTTGTTGTCTCTAAACCGAGCGAGGTTCTAATCCTGCTGGGGACGAAGCTCTTGTCAGTTATATATTTCGTCTTGGCTGTCAGTTAATCTCAAGGTATTGTGAATTATAGATGTTAATCGATATTTGTCCTTTAATATTTGGGGAAATTAAAAATTCACGCGTGTATAGGTGTGTCAAACACACTCACGCACACACATATATATGTATATACACATATGTATGTATGTGTGTATATACTAAGCTATCACAAAAATATCCACGGAATTTTGTTTATTAGCTGAAGCAACAGGGAACACTTGAAGAGATAGAGAGAGAGAGAGAATATATGTATATATATGATGTGTGTGTGTTTATATTTATATATATATATATTATATATATATATATATATATATATATATATATATATTATATATCTAATAAAAGGAGCCCATAAAAACACCAAATGTAGAAGAGAAAAGTACTATCTTTCAGAGAGACAGCAGTCTCTGAAATATAGTACTTTTCTCTCTACATTTTGGTGTTTTTATGGGCTCCTTTTTATTAGATGGAATTCTGTTGTTACGGAACACCTTTACCAGTCATATATATATATATACACACACACACACCACACACATATATATATATATATATATATATATATATATATATATATATATCTATATATATATGTGTGTGTGTGTGTATACGAATATTTTCTCTCTCTCTCTCTCTCTCCTTCTCTCTTTCTTCTTCCTCTCTTCTCTATCTCTCTCTACTTGAGAACCTCGCCTTCCTCCTCTGAACCCACTCACCTCCGCCCACTGCCTCATAACCCAGACTACACCAGCTGTCTCATTCATGGCTGGGTTTTGCAAGTAAGTGCCCAGGCTCTTGTGTTCCAGTGAAACATGGAACCCCCTGGAACTCATTCTGGATCTGGCTGGAATTCTCCTACGTGATGGAGGAGAAAGATTCCATTTGCCACAGGTTCTGATACGAAGTGTTTTTTTCTTTTTCTTTTGAGAAAGTGGGACTTTTTGTGTGAGATTTTTTCAGATGTTTTGTATTTTATTAGATGCTGTTCTTTTGTTCTGGGTGGAGAGAGAGAGAGAGAGAACTTAATATTTTCCCCCTTGTTGGCCTAAGGAATGGTTATCTTCCCGGTAGTTATTCGATTTACTTTGGTTAAGGGATGGGTGGGTTAATATATCGGATCTCAAAAGATTTGCTGATAAGTGGAAGACTATCATCTTTTGGAGGAAATAATTCTGTGGTGAACAGATGAAACGCGAAAAACAATGTGTACACGTGAACATGAAGTAATATTATATATACATACATATATATATATATATATATATATATATATATATATATATATATATACTACTATATATATATATATATATATATATATATACTACTATATATACTTGTATATATATGGACATATATATATACTTATATAAATACATACACACACATGTGTGTGAATAAATATATAAAACAAAAGTAATAGAACTTTGTGTTAACGTGTACACATTTTTTCTCGCGTTTCATCTGTTCTCCACGGAAGTATTGCCTCCAAAAGATGATAATCTTCCACTCGCCATTGATATTTTATACACACACACACACATACACACACACACACACACACATATATATATATATATATATATATATATATATATATATGTATATATATATATATAACTGTATATATCCGTATATAATGTATGTATATATTTATATGTGTACGTATATATGTATAATTAATATCACCGTAAAATCACTATTATATTAATAATAGGTACAAGTAAAAACAATAATGATAAAATTAAAAGCAGTAATAACAAAAGTATGTAGCATGAAAGTAATATCAGGCAGCAGTAATCGAGACGTTGCCGCTTATAAAAAAAAAAAAAAAAAAAAAAAAAGTCTCGTTGCAGCAAAGTCAAGATGACTAATCCACACTTGCATTTCTTTCTGATCAAAATTTTTGGAGATTTAATGCATATCCTTTTGCTAGATAGGCCTATTGCTATGAAACAGGCGGTAATTATGTTTTCTGGTGAAAAATAAAAAAATCTAATACACTTCTGTTTCAAGATAGACCTCCTACCATGAAACAGGCGGTAATTAGCAATATACATAGGTCTGTCTCAATAATGATCCAATTTTAGAACAACAGTTTTTATTAATGCATTTTCTTTAGCATAATAGGCCTATTACTTTGAAACAGGCGGTAATTATGAATAGAAATAAAAGATTGAATACATTTCCTTTTGCGTTATAGGTCTATTACCATGAAACAGGCAGTAATTATATATAAGCATTATAGAATTTGATGCATTCCCTTTTATATGATAGTCCTATTACCATGAAACAGGCGGTAGTTATCAATAAGCATTAAAGAATTTGATGCATTTCCTTTTGCATGGTACGCATATTACCACGAAACAGGCGGTCATTATCAATAAGAATGAAAAAATTAGAAGCATTTCCTATTACCATGAAACATGCGAATATTATTAATAAGAACAGGTCTATGGCAATAATTATTCGGTTATTGAACAATTGTTAGTTGTCAATTCGTTTCCTTTTGTACGGTAGGCCTGTTACTTTGAAATAGAGGGTAATTATCAATATGAATAGGTTTATGGCAATAGTTATACAATTCTTGAACAATTATTTTTATCAGTGACAAATACGAATGACATAAATGGCTATAATTTATGTCATTAAAGCATCATACTTATCTGCAATATTAATTAGCCCTAATATGGGTATTAGGCACCCATATAATTGTGGTAATTATGATAATGAGGTTTCTTTTACCAAAAAAAATCTGCTAAATGTAATTTGGTGATTCAATGATTATTTACAACAGCTTCTAATGCGCCAAAATAACAATAATAATGTTAATAATCATTATAAAAGACACAATATTTAACGTATCCTCTCTGAATTATTCTCAGGGCCCTTCGTTGATTTTCGTTCAGTGAGCACTGACCTTCGATCATAGTAGCGAAGGCTGGCCAAAGCCCGTGTAATAAGCGAGATGGACTCCGAAGAATTAGAGGGAATCACGTCTAAGAGTCAGAGACCGACTCTCAATGTCTGCGTGAAGTGGTGCGAGCAACCACTCGAGATAATTAAGAGATTAGAGCACGTTCTTTGTTAGACAAAAACAGCAACAATATTAACAACTTTTCGTGCTTTCTCGAAGATGCTTCTTCTTGTGTTTAATTTTACTTTGTTTTCTCTAGAAGCAGCTCTCTTATGATGAATTTTTCTTGTTTTTTTTTCCTCTTGATTTCTGGCTGTCTCTTTTTTGTCAAGATATATTTAATTCGTCCCTAGTTTGACGAATTGGCTTAAGCCAGTTACTTCCGATTTAGAAAATAGGCCTCATTGATTTTGATGTTATTGAGAGGTTCTAATTAGCCCCTATTTTGAGAAAATTTTGATATTAAGTATGAAAAACTGAGGCACTTTGACGGGAAAACTCAAAAACTTAGAAAAAAATGAGAAACACCAGTTCGTGAAAACAGGGATGAATTGTAGGTTTATTCTCTCTCTCTCTCTCTCTCTCTCTCTCTCTCTCTCTCTCTCTCTCTCTCTCAATGATAATAATACTCAATAATCCATGTTCTTCTGCTAGGTAATAAAACATGAGCCAACCGTAGGAATCAAAATTATTTTAGAGTGCATAGGTCTATGGATTCCTTAGAGCATAATAATTTATCACAAGCTGGGGATTTGGTTCCATATAACCTTGAGTTTCTCATGAAAAGCTTTCGATTTATGTATATATATTTTGATGTATATTTACACCCTACACAATCGTGAATTTCTTCGTCCATATTAATAATAATAATAATAATAATAATAATAATTAATAATAATAATAATAATAATAATAATAATAATAATAATATAATAATAGAGACGTAATAAAAATAATGAAAGGAATTTTTATTCATTCCATTAATCATAATATGATAATGAGTAATTAAATTTTTTCACCTAGTCAATTAATAATCTAATAATAATAATAATAATAATAATAATAATAATAATAATAAATAAAATAATAATAATAATAATAAATGGCGTGTACATCATGCCTTCAGCTATGATTTGAGAAAATATTTACCTAATAAACTTGACCGATCTCGTTGCGATTTCATTTAGTTTTGGCAATGTGTTGAACTTGTCAAAACCAGGTCATGTTTATCATAGCGTGTTTACATTCTAAAAAGAAAACAGATCGTGTTAATCGACCTATCGAGGCTATATTTAGGTCATGCGGTCATATGCTAAATACTAGCTAGCAGAAAGAGTAAAGAAAAATTACGAGAAAAATTTTTTATTTTCTTGCTTTTGTGTGGTGGTAAGTCTTTATCTAACATGAAAGTTATCAAGGTTTTATTCGTATGAATATGCTATAAGAACGTATTGGTATAGTGCTATAATATACTAGCATTAATGCCTTGTTTTGTGATGAACAAACATTTTTTTAATGCAACAGATTTGGTTATTGAATTTTACTGTGAAAATAGTAGCCATTGAAATTAAATGGAGCCTTACAGAAACTTTGGCAAAAGGTATAGTAAAAAAAGATTATACTGTCTTAGGTAAATTATTTTTCATTTTCCACTAACACCGAGATTACTCTACAAATATGCAGTTTTAAAAATGCATCAATATCAAAAGAGCGGGAAAATTCCAGCTACTTTCAAAGAATTTGCAGTGCAGAGATTTTGTGTATTAGTTTGGTAAATGGAAATTTATCCTGGGTTTTGGGTGACCAGGTCAGTCTTATGGAGAATTGCCTACTACGGAAATACAGTGGTTTCATTTCCTGTGACTAATTCAAAGGTGAAATCTCATACTGTTCTGAAATTTGGGGAGTCTACATGCATACAGATATACGCAGACACAAATATATGTGTATATATTATACATATACATGTATATATACATATATATATATATATATATATATATATATATATATAATATGCATACGCACATACAAACAAACGCAACAGTATCAAAATAACTGAGCAAAAAATCAAAACATTTTTCGTCATGGATTTGGAGGCTGTCATACACAGCCTAGGTTGTACGTCAAGCGGACATCACGTTCAGACAGCGAGAGAGACACAGTCTCTCTCTCTCTCTCTCTCTCTCTCTCTCTCTCTCTCTCTGTTGTGTGAGGTCCTCCCATATTTTCGTCCGGATAATTGGAGGAACAGACGGCTTACAGCGGTCGATAATCATGGCGCTTGGCTCGTGAGAGTTCTCTACCTCGTTCATTTTTCTTCTCCTTTCAAAGTGTTCATCTTCTTTTTCCTCATGTTATTTCTTCGGTTTTTTTATTTTATTTTTCATGGTTTGTGTGTGTGTGTGTATTAAGTTCTTTCTGTGTATTTTTACTGTTATTTATATACCATATATACATGTATATGTATGTATATATGGTATATATATGTATAACTGAATCACGAAAGTTTGGAACGTGATAAATCCATAAATAAAGATATAAGCCACGAGGGAAAATAAACAACGGAGTTTTCGCAAGATCTTTCGACGTTCAACGTCCTTTACTTAGCAGATGAACGTCGAAAGATCCTGCGGAAACTCCGTTATTTATTTTCCCTAGTGGCTTATACCTTTATTTATATATACATTTATATATGTATGTATAATATATTATATATATATATATATATATATATATATATATATATATATATATTATTGTATACGTTATATGGTAAAATGTTTTTACAACAGTATTCCATGGGCTCCTTTTATTATATATTTATATATATATATATATATATATATATATATATATATATATATATATATATATATATATATATATATAAAACCACGCGTACACATGGCTTCAATAACTTCAATTTGGCACAATCAATTTAAAAAAAAAAAAAACTCTAAACCCACAATTACTCGTAGATTCGGATCCATGACAAAATGTCATTAACTCTCACGAAAAGAAAATAGCAACTGTAAACTGGAAAATGGAAACTGTAAACTGGAAGCTGGAAAATGGAAATAGTAAACTGGAGACTGGGAACTGGAAACTGGAGTAGGGAAACTGGAAAATGGAAATTGAAAACTGGTAAATGAAAGCTGGATGCTGGGAACTGTAAAATGGAAACTGGCGACTATAAGCTAGAAATTTGAAACTGGATTATTGAAACTGGAGGCGGGAAACTGAAAACTGGAAAATGGAAGCTAGAAACTGGAGACTGGAAACTGGAAAATGGAAGTTTGTTACTAGGTACTGTAAAATGGAAGCTGGAAACTAGAAACTAGAAACTGGAATATGGAAAGGTGAGACTGGAAAATGGGAACTTAAAAATAGAACCTGGGAACTGTAAAATGGAAACTAAAAACTAGAAACTAGAAAATTGAACTGTAAACTAGAGACTGGAAATTAGAAACTCGAATATAGAAACTAGAAATTGGAAATTGGAAAATGGAAACGGAAAACGGAAAATAGAAACTTGAAATTGGAAAGTAGGGACTAGATGCTGGCAACCGTTAAATGGAAACTGGAAATTTGAAAATTGATACTGTGAGACTGTAACGTAGAAATTGGAAACTGGATTATGGAAACTGAAAAATGGAAGTTGGAAACAGGGAGCTGGAAGATGGAAACTGAAAACTAGAAACTGGAATATGGAAATTGGAAACTGGAAACTGAAAAACGGAAAATGGAAGCTTGGTACTGGAAACTGAGAACTGCGAACTGTAATATGGAAACTGGAAACCGTTACAACAACAAGGTAAGCTCGTCGGTTAGGCTTTGTGCAGTACTGAATAGAACATGAACTCGATAGGTATCAACACTCCCCCTCTCTCTCTCTCTCTCTCTCTCTCTCTCTCTCTCTCTCTCTCTCTCCATTTTCCTGAACAGTATCCGTTTTCCTGAATATATTCACCCTTCAGTAGGCTCTGGACCAGCACTGGTCACGGGGTAATCATTTCTCGATATTGCAAGTCGACTTACTGACCAAACGGTCCCCAGACGAGGATATAAACCCTTCTTGAAGTCTCTCGGCCTGACGGCATCGATGTTGAGAATCTTCTTATGTTTTACTGGAAACCTTGAAAAAAATAATGTAGCTATGGCATGGACTTGATAAGGGTGAATCGTCTATTTAAAGGTTTGTGAAATGTGGAAATATTTTAAGAAGAAGAAGAAGATAATGATAATGTGGCTATGACATGGGCCTGATAAGGATGTATTTTCTGTTTACAGGTTTGTGAAATGTGGATATATTTTAAGAAGAAAAAGAAGAAGATAATGATAATGTGGAAATGTGAAAATATTTTAAGAAGAAGAAGAAGAAGAAGTAGAAGAAGATAATGATAATTTGGCTATGGCGTGGGCCTGATAAGGGTGTATTTTCTGTTTAAAGGTTTGTGAATTATGGAAATATTTTAAGAAGAAAAAGAAGAAGATAATGACAATGTGGAAATGTGGAAATATTTTAAGAAGAAGAAGGAGAAGAAGTAGAAGAAGATAATGATAATGTGGCTATGACATGGGCCTGATAAGGGTGTATTTTCTGTTTAAAGGTTTGTGAAATATGGAAATATTTAAGAAGAAGAAGAGAAAGAAAAGAAGAAGATAATGATAATGTGGCTATGACATGGGCCTGATAAGGATGTATTTTCTGTTTGAAGGTTTGTGAAATGTGGATATATTTTAAGAAGAAGAAGAAGAAGAAGAGGAAGTCGAGTCCCCAGCGTGAGGAGTAAAGGGAAACACAGTTTAAGCACATAGAAGAGAGAGAGAGAGAGAGAGAGAGAGAGAGAGAGAGAGAGAGGAAAATATTGTCTGTGAGGAAGCTCTCGAGTCATTTTTAAAAGTTTAGGGAACATGGGAACAACAATTTGCAAGTTAAATGAGCTCTAGAGTATTTGTATGTAAGAGAGAGAGCGAGAGAGAGAGAGAGAGAGAGAGAGAGAGAGAGAGAGAGAGAGAGAACTCGCAACCATGCAAAAGAGAAAAAGAGGAGTAAGTCTCGTATCCAAAGAGAGTGTGTGTCTCTCTCAACTACGCAAATAGAGAGAAAGTGAAAGAGAGTATCGCAACCAAACAAATAGAGAGAGAGAAAGTCGCGTAGCAAAGCAGAGAGAGAGAGAGAGAGTGGAAATTGTTTTCTCACATTTTATATCCGTTTATAAACCTATTTTACGACTTAATTATCACATTTTAACGTCAATCTTAGTTCAGTATTAACCAGACTCTTATAAAACAACAGTTAGCCCTTAAATAACAGCCAGTTGATCGAATGATTACATGGCTTCTTAATAATTTCAGAAAACAGCTGTGTATTCTCACTACGTGACATGATATTATTCCGGATTTCGAACGTCAAGATGAACAGAAAAACAAGAGACTGTCGGGGGAGTCTGCCATTGGCTAAGTCGAACAAAAGTGCGTAATTGGCAGAGAAATACATTCTGCTAAATGATTTATAGAAAGGAGTAATGTGTAGGTCTCATACATTGACAGGGAACTACAATCTCCTAAAAGATTGCTAAAAAGTAATGTATGGTTTCATACATTGACAGATACATACTTTCTCTTTGATGATTTTTAAAACAACTGATTTATTAGTGTCATACACTGTGTGAGTTATGAAACTCTCAGCCATGGACCGGTGGTGGCCCGCGTTGTTGGTACCTATACCGGTGCCAAACGTACGGCAGTCTTTAACCTTAAATAAAACATAAACTACTGAGGCTAGGGCGCTGCAATTGGCTAAGTTTGATGATTGGAGGATGGATGTTCAGCATACCAATTTGCAGCCGGACGGACTCTCGCATAGCCATCTCAATCATTTTCTTTTGCCTAAAACTGAAAATCTATATTAAATAAAATAATATCGATAAGTGACAAAGTAAATTTGAAAATAGTCTCCTGATAAGACAAAATTAACAGTAAATTGGCGTTTATTTTGTCTTACAAAATCAAAAGTAACTAGGTGTGAATTCAGGTCATGAAATGAACTTAATTAAATTAGAGACTATCTGGGTCACTCGGTTTAATGTAAATTTGATGTGAAAAACGTTTAAACTTGGATATACGGCGAATGTTACACACCAAAAGAATGAATTATGTATATAACAGAATTCGAATGTCTGGAATACTCTCTCTCTCTCTCTCTCTCTCTCTCTCTCTCTCTCTCTCTCTCTCTCTCTCTCTCTCTCTAAATTGGACGTAGCGGGAGTCTTGTAAATAATTCCGCTTCTTTTTCTGAGCAACCGGCGCTAATGATTGTTCTCTTTTAGAGACTTAGTTCCAAAATGGGAAGACCACGAGAGGAAACGTTAGGTGGCTGCAAAAACAAAGTCCTTGTTTCACCTCCGGGTTAAAAATGTTTCTTTAATTTAATGTATAGCGTATAATTTGCAGGAATATTTAAGACGGCAAAGGAAAACGTTAGGTGGCTGCAAAAACAAAGCCCTTGTTTCACCTCCGGGTTAAAATGTTTCTCTAATTTAATGTATAGTGTATAATTTGCAGAAATATTTAAGATGTCTACTTGAAACTAATACTGCATTGTTATTATATCAAAAGATTGTATTGTTGACTCAAAAGCGCTTACTCTGAAAAAAACTATAATTACGACATCGTGAATTTTTTTTTTTAGTAATTATGCTTTTCACGATTCATCCGGCAATCTATTTGTTTATCATAGCTTTTACATTATTTTGTATGTCGTCACGTTACCAAGTAAATGACTTAATTTTTTTTATGTCAAAAATCAAATCAGTCCTTGAGGAATATTCGTCTTGCAAAATAATCTGATGGTTTCAAGGACTTTTTTATAAAGAATTTTAGACCACACACACACACACACACACACACACACACACACACACACACACACACATATATATATATATATATATATATATATATATATATATATATATATATCTATATGTGTGTGTGTGCGTGTGTGTGTGTTTGTTGTGTGTGTGTGTTGTGTGCGCGACCGCGCGTAGCACTGTCATTCCAAACATTAAACCTAGCAGACAATTTCTCCTCATTTTCAGAGTCCAAATGCAAACTTTTTCGCCTTCATACAGAGAATCTTCCCCGAAGAGATGGAATCTTATTCTGATCATAACAGAAGTGGAAAACAAAATACAGCTTTCCTAGAAGTGCTGAAAGGGAAGCATAATTAATTGAAATACCGTGAATAATTTCTTTAGCAATGCTAGTGGATGAGAAGTTAGTTTCAGAACGGTAAACATTTTAATGTTCTGCCATCTTTTTTATTAGCCCTAAAATTTACAAAACAGCTCTCTGGAAATTCATCCAAAATTAGCGTTATATAATAAATATAAGATATATATATATACATATATATATATATATATATATATATATATATTATATATATATATATATATTATATAATATATATATCTAATTTTTTACAGCCATATATATATGTCTGTGTGTATATATGTAATATTTTTACAGAAAGAGAAAGAGAGAGAGAGAAAGGTTTTAAAATACTCTCCCATTTCTTAGACAGTAAAGACTCGCCTTTTACACATAATGGTGGGAAAACAGATTACGTCATGTGGTAAAAAAAATAGATAGATGAATAAAAATAAGCAAATAAGTAAAAACACGACCCTATTAAGTTTTCACTGAAGGAGGTATATAGAGTAAAAATTCTTCCATATGAAATATTTCTCTCTCTCTCTCTCTCTCTCTCTCTCTCTCTCTCTCTCTCTCTCTCTCTCTCTCCCCTGATATAGTTCTTGTATTTTGATTATTCGCTACACTATTATATTTATTTGTTTATTTATTTATCTGTTTGTTGATTTATATGTTAATTTTGGTACTTTATTTTTCTATTTTAATAAGTGGTCTTTTCTTTCTGTATTTCATATTACTTTCTGTTAGTTTCAAATGGACACCATGTTCTTTGGAAGCTCTGTGGGCCTGTTTCATATGAATAGAATCCATCTTCTGAATAATAATAATAATAATAATAATAATAATAATAATAATAATAATAATAATAATAAATAACGCATTTCCCTCAGTGAACATTATTAGTAAACGTACTTTTCAGAATAGAAGTTCTTCCTTATCATTCATTTTCGTTAAGACATCTATATTGAAATTTAATTTTGTAGTTTATATTCCAAATGTACAAATTTTTTCGTCTGCTTAGAGACTAAATAAATAAATTTCAATTTTTCTAACAATTTCTTTTATCAAAACTTGAAGCATTAGTACATAATGATAACCATCGTGTTATGGTAACTTATGTTATCTTTAGAACCAGCGAGGAATCCATCAAATCCTTTTATTAACTCAACTTGGTTATAATTCTTATTGACAAAGACTATATTTAGTCTGAATGTCGTGCAGGAATCATCCCTCCAGCTGAGGCATAATTATAATTTTTCCTACAATTCCTCATCCCGTCATAAATTGCACAATTGGCCACTAGATGTCGCTAGGAGAAAGGAGGGTATGTTTACATGTTTTCTATTCACGATGTCTTCCTTGTTTAACAGATGGTTACCCTTCCATTGTGTTCTGCTCAATAATTAGTTTAATTGAAAAAGAAACCCACAAAATTACTGTGTATAACGTGTTTACTTTTCAATATTTGCATGTTATTTTACTCAACAGTCGAGTCCTTTCACGCCCTATCTCTTGAAAATGGGCCACAGATAGGGCCTGAAAATACTCGAGTCTTGAGTAAAATAAAATGTAAATACTTATAAGTAATCACGTTATACACACTCATTTTGAGGGTTTCTTTTTCAATTACACCAATTATTGAGCAGAACACAATGGAAGGGTAACCATCTGTTAAACAAGGAAGACATCGTGAATAGAAAACATGTAAACATACCCTCCTATCTCCTAGCGACATCTAGTGGCCAATTGTGCAATTTATAACGGGATGAGGAATTGTAGGAAAAATTATAATTATGTCTCAGCTGGAGGGATGATTCCTGCACGACATTCAGACTAAATATAGTTTTTGTCCATAAGAATTATAACCAAGTTGAGTTAATGAAAGGATCTGATGGATTCCTCGCTGGTTCTAAAGATAACATAAGTTACAATAACACGAATGTTATCATTATGTATGTACTAATGCTTCAAGTTTTAACAAAAAAAAAAATTGTTCGAAAAATTGAGATTTATTCAATTAAGCTTCACGTAGACGAAAAAAATATGTACATTTGGAATATACTGAAAAGGAAACACGTTATGCGCAGTAATTTTGTGGGTTTCTTTTTCAATCTTAAGAGTTTTCGTTTGGTTAATAAGTGTAATTTTATATGTAGTTCATTGATTTGATTGCTCACAGACACACAAACACAGCTTCTCTATCTATGAACACACCTGTGAGTGTTCCCATAAGCCTTATCTAGCTGTTTTGA
>NC_061109.1:60016502-60019002 GCF_015104395.2 Macrobrachium nipponense
GGAGTATCCGTGAGACCTTTCGACGTTTAAACTTCCTTTACTAAGCAGATGAACTGACATACATGAGGAAAAAAGACAATACAAGAAGATTCGTATAACTGACAGATAAGGATTATAAAGAGATTAGTACCTAGAATCCGACACACCTGGAAAATGAGTAACCTTCCCAAACAAGCATAAACAATGGATGCAATTAAAAGTTTAAGACAATCATCTCAGATACAAGGACAAGACAATTAAAGGATTATAGGTGACAGCTATTCAGAACTTTGGTAAACAAAACCATATTCACAATACATATTCACAATACATCTTAGACATACATTACAACGAAGATAACTCTAAAGCAACTAATTTTTATTTAAGTCTGTAATTATATCTTTGAGGTCATTCTTAAACATGGTACAAATATAAGGGTCTAAATGAAAAAGGCCACGATTAACATTGAAATGACAATGAAAAATAAGTTGTATTAAAGCAGATTCTAAAAGATTTCGTGATAAGACATCTCTTGACCTTGCAATTACTGAACTACCAACCTAATTTATTCGGTGGTTGTTTTCACTTAAATGAATGAATATTGCATTAGATGTTTGCCCAGTTTTTACAGAATATTTATGCTGGCTTAGCCTTACTTCTAGGCCCTTGCTAGACTGTCCGAGATAAAATGAGGGACAATCTATAAATGGAATTTTATATATTATGTTGTAGCTTTCTCTGGGGCCATTTTTTTATTAACATTCCTTTTAGTGTGTTATTATAAGAAAAATCAAGGTTGACATTAAAAGCTTTTAACAATGATTTAATGGTTTCAAATCCGTTAAACTAAGGCAAACTGAGAATATTCTTAGAATTTTCTTTCTGCGTGTTACTTACACTATAAAACTTTTTATTATGACAAATATCTAATATATGTGATGGGTAGCATAAATCTTTCCCTATTTTTCTTATGTATTCAATTTCTTGATCCAAATATAGTGGACTGACAATGCGCAATGCTCGTAAAAACATAGAAGAAAAAATTTATATTTTTATGTGAAGATGGTGGCCCGAGAAGAAATGAACATAAGTTAAGTTGTTGGTCGGTTTCCTATAAATACTGAATTTACATTGAAATGGTTCTCTATGTATCAAAACATCTAAGAAAGGGAGACAATTGTCTTTTTCTAATTCTAGAGTAAACTTAAACGATGGTACCTGGTTATTTAATTTAGAAAGTAAATCATTTACATCAATACCGACAGGCAAAACTGCTAAAATATCATCAACATAACGATACCACTTTACAGGAATATAAATGATATTAGGTAAGTAGCGTTTTTAAAAGAATTCCATGCACAATTTTGAGAGTAGTGGTGATAAAGGATTTCCTATTGCCATGCCAAATATTTGTTGATAAAATTCACCATTGAATATAAACTTACAATCACAAATGCACAAACTCGTGAGTGAAATAATGTGACTTATAGGTAGAGGTAATTCATGCTGAGTTAGTTCATTACTAAGATATTCTAAAATAGAGTCTATAGGGTCTTTAGTAAAAAGAGAACATACATAAAAACTAACGAATCTATCAGTAGGACAAAGGGCAATTGTGTTTAATTTATCAACTAAATCTAGAGAATTATATATATGAGAATCGGAGATGGTTCCAAGTAACGGGGACAGATCTTAGTGATATATTTGCCTAGTAGTTCTGTTTTATCTTTAGGATATTTTTCACTGTGCTATTGAAGTTTTTTATGACTTATCAGAGGATTTTTTGTTAGTTTTTATAAGTCACATCATCATCCAGGAGGGCTTGCATACGTGATAATGTAGTCAGCTTTTTATCTAAAATTACTATAACTATTTGACTTATCAGCTTTTGTAATGTGGATAGTATTGTCCTTTTTAAGATCGGTCAAACTTTTCTTTATAAGCAAGCAGGGAAGTTTCTTACATGCTTAACGTTGGCAGCTCCGTAAACAATACCATTAATTATGTCAACATGATTTTGAGGAAGATCACAATATTTTTCAAATTTACTTAGGGATGACGCAATCATTAAAGCAGAAGGTCTACTTGTTATAAAGAAAGATAAACCATATCCAAGCGCACTCACAGCATTTTCACTTATTTGTTTACTAGATAAGTTAACAACACAATCTTGACGTGCACAATTAGTCCAATTACCTCTACCTATAAGTCACATTAATTCACCCACGAGTTTGTGCATTTGTGATTGTAAGTTTGTATTCAATGGTGAATTTTATCAACAAATATTTGGCATGGCAATGGAAATCCTTTATCACCACTACTCTTAAACTTGTACATGGAATTCTTTGAAAAACGCTACTTACCTAATTATCATTTATATTCCTGTAAAGTGGTATCGTTATGTTGATGATATTTTAGCTGTTCTGCCTGTCGGTATTGATGTAAATGATTTACTCTCTAAATTAAATAACCAGGTAACCATCGATTAACGTTTACTCTAGAATTAGAAAAAGAGACAATT
>NC_061109.1:60029002-60036502 GCF_015104395.2 Macrobrachium nipponense
AACATGACATTATCAGTTTATTTCCGAGCTCTCAAAATGTTTCGTGAACGCTCCTAAATTGATTGACAAGTAGTTATATTAGATAGTTTCTTAGAATATTCCTCCCGGAAGGGGGACAGACTGTTTTGGAGGGGGTGGGCCATAAACGCTTAAAAGATGGTATAGTATGCCAGATTGTATGTGCACCGAATGTAAACGAGAGGGGCGATTTATGGGATGGTTGGGAGAGGGGGTTTATTGTACTTTTATTCTATCATTAGAATCTGAGATACTAATCAGTCTTCCATTATTAATATGATATCCTTATGAAGCACTGATACATACATACATAATATATATATATATATTATATATATATATATATATATATATATATATATAATAATAATATATATGTATATATATATATTATATATATATATATATATATATATATATATATATATATCTATTATATATATATTATATATATGTGCGTGTATATTATATATATATATATATATATATATATATATATATATATATATATATTATATATAATATATATATATCTATATATATAGTATATATATATATATATATATATATATATATATATATATATATATATATATATATATATATATAGATATATATATATATATATATATATATATATATATCTATATATATATATATATATATATATCTATATATATATATATATATATCTATATCATATATATATACATATATATATTATATATATATATATATATATATTACATCTCGCAACGTTACTTAAATATAAATACATTTTATGCATTCTTCCTTATTTTATATTTCTGGTGTTGTAACGACAGTCTACAAAAAATCAATCAATCAATCACTTCGTTCCAAGGGACGGAGTTTGTCATCACTTAGGATTAACTGACAGACTGATCGATTTCTGGAACTGGCGTCACAACAAGTATAATCATAGAAATTTAGCAGCAGGTCAAGGAGGAAAGGAAGACGTATTATTATTTTATTTTAGGCAGTCAATATCTGAGAGAATAGAAAATATTAATGGTAATATCGAAGTTGATACCTTGCCTTATCAGCTGGATTGTTTCTCTGGCATCTTCCTGTTAACAAACTGGAAAAAATCACGTAACAAGTAATCTCCAACAGCCTCCACCCATAACCCATTCTCAGTCTCCACCCACAACCATCATCTACAATCCCCCATTCACAACTCATATATACAACCCTCACAAACAGCCCTCTACCAACAACCCTTCACCCACAACCCTCAAACAGCCCTCTACCAACAACCCTTCACCCACAACCCTCACAAACAGCCCTCCACCTACAACCCTCACCCGCAACCCCCATCCACACTCTCACCCAAAACCCTCATCCACAACACTCACCCACAATGCCCCATTCACAACCCTCACCCATAAGCCCACATCCACAACTCCACAAACCAACCCTCACCCACACTCCCCCATCCACAACCTCCACCCACAACTCACACCCCCCCCCCCCTCCCCAAACAAGCCTCACTCCTAACCCCCTCATTCGTTGTTACTGATGTTTTGTGCATCCGTAATTAACCGTAATTGTTTTGGGCTATTTAAAGCCGCGTGACCTTTGCTGTTCGTGACTGGGTCGAGGGAAAAATAAAAAATTATTTGAAATCCAAACTGGCTGGAATGAATATTATTATATTATATTATTATTATCATTATTTCATCAGAACGGAACCGTTAATTTCATATGGAATTATTATTATTATTATTATTATTATTATTATTATTATTATTATTTTATTGTTATTATTATTCTTAATTATTATTAATTATTATTCATTCAAAGAAATAAGGAAAGAACGAGGGAGGAGTACTAAGATACTCAACCACTGAATACATATCAAATTCGTTTTGATTAACTAAAATAAGAAGCTGAGAGAGAGAGAGAGAGAGAGAGAGAGAGAGAGAGAGAGAGTCAAATCAAATTAAAACCTTTATTTCCATTTTACAATGGTTATTCTACAAGCCATATTTGGAAAATATTTTCAACATCCATTGTCTTACAGGATACCTCATTCATATAATTTGTATCATAAAATCAAACGCACACGACCGCGTCTTGTTAAAAGACTCAAAAAATCGTAAAAGCAACCGTTTTAAAATGATAAAATCTTCAGAAAGTATTAAAATAGTTATTTAAAAGGCTCAAAAATCGTAAAATCAACTATTTTAAAATAACAAATTGTTCAGAGTGTATTTCAAATTAATAAATTGCTGACTTATTAAAACAGTAAAAGGATGCAATTACTACATGAAATACCTTAAGCATGGTAGTGAAGATGCAAGCGATATGGTTAGTAAATGACACGAGGGGATTAGACGTTTTAATATAAATAAGGTAAATATGTGGTCTCTACAATTTTATGAAAAAATAGTTCATATTACTGGACTAGCAAAACCATCTTGCCAGCAACATCTGAGTCACACTGAATTCACCTTAAGTTTCTAATAAGCTGGTATAATTGCGAGTGAAAAGTGTTTGAAAAACGAAGCTGATACATACAGTAACGAGAAATAAAGAATGCTTCAATTACTGACAAACTGTTACTTCTTAGAGCATCTCACCAAGTGAACCACGCACAGCTCGCCTTTTCCTAAGGAGTACTTCTAACTAGAACTCAATTTCTAACAAATTTGAACACTTACGTATTGCCGATATACAGTAATAAGTTAATGAAACATATAACTGTGTAAATACATATCTACAACACTGGATAATATTAGTATGAGAACGAAACCAAGAGTGAGATGAGTGTTGAAAGCCCTTACAATGTTAAAACCTAAAAGGACGTCATACGGCCAGATATTTCTACCTAACACCAAACTAGCTCGATCTTCAGTAGTTAAAGATCACCAATTCAGGTTGAATTAATATAAAAACACGCTTTCAGAACAAAATCACACATTCAACGAGAGTTCAACACAGTAAAACTGCAAGAAAAGATTTTCGACCAAGACTCAAAACTCAAGAGGAAGACAAGCCACTTATTATTAAGCTCCTGACTATTTACCTTACCATTACTTATTTTCAAGGCTCATGGAATTGCTTTTTAGATATATATATATATATATATATATATATATATATATATATATATATATATATATATGTACATATATATATAATATATATATATATATATATATATATATATATATATATATATATATATATATATACGTATATATATATATATATATATATATATATATATATATATAATATATATATAATATATATATATATATATATATATATATATATATATATATATGTCTATATATATATATATATATATATATATTATATATATATATATATATATATACATATATATACGTATATATATATATATATATATATATGTATATATATTGTATATATATATATATATATATAACTATATATATATATATATATATATATATATTACATTTCAGTCATTCCAACTTTGACAGTTCCTCGCTGGACGAGTGGTTTTCGTGCTCGGCTGCCAATCCGGTGGTCCGAAATTCGAATCCCGGCTCGGCCAACGCGGAATCAGAGGAATTTATTTCAGGTGATAGAAATTCATTTCTCGATATAGTGTGGTTCGGATCCCACAATAAGCTGTAGGTCCCATTGCTAGATGACCAATTGGTTCCTAGCCACGTAAAAAAACATCTAATCCTTCGGACCAGCAGCCTTAGGAGAGCTGTTAATCAGCTCAGTGGTCTGGTAAAACTAAGATATACTTAACTCAACTTCCAACTTCGACATAGGTAAAGCAGAATAAGGAAAAGTTGAAGCAGTGTCGTACCCGCAATAACCAGCCATAATTTAAGCGACCTCCTCCCATGCCACGCCCCCTATCGCAAACCCTCTTTCTTCCACGAGCGTTTCACTATAGTATGCAATCGGACACCACAGGAACCTAACAGAGCAGATGTTTCAGTGCCGAACATTTTGAAGTTCGTTCACGCATCGCGGCAGTACAAATTGCACATTAAACGAAGCGTGAACAAACTCCAAAGCGCTTTGTATTGAACTTCTCACTGTTATTTCAATGTGGTTTTCGCTTATACTCAAATCATTTGCATATTTCGAAATTTTTTAGCATTAGATCAGTGTATATTTCTTTCTATATCTGTATGGTGTTCTTTCTAGTTCTCTCATTTTCTTTAATCAGGGCAAGACAGCAAAGCAAAATATTGTTTTAAAGCTGAAGAATAATTCTGATCTATAAAACGAACTTAGCGGATACGCCATGGTTACTAAAACTGGCGTCACATCAACGTTATCGCCTTTTCTACATCGTGCTTGTCGGATGAGTCCTCAAGACTTATTCAGAGCTTGACAAACCTCTGTAAAAAGTCTTCAGATTTTCTCCTTCCCAGAAAACTGCAAAGACTTAGAATATTCCCATTCAAGGTAGGAAAGTCAGTAAAACGAGCTTAGAGCCTCGGTAAGATATCCAAATTGCAAACGAAAGAAGAAGAAGAAGAAGAAGAAGAAAACGGACTTAGAACACTCCCATTCAAGCAGCCCAGGCAAAAAGGAATGTTAAATCAATAGATGGGCGTGGAGACCGGAAATCCCAATTGCAAACGAAAGAAGAAGAAGAAGAAGAAGAACAAGAACAAGAAGA
The DNA here is from genome assembly GCF_015104395.2 of Macrobrachium nipponense. Lineage (NCBI taxonomy): Eukaryota > Metazoa > Arthropoda > Malacostraca > Decapoda > Palaemonidae > Macrobrachium > Macrobrachium nipponense. Next base: position 60,033,687 of record NC_061109.1, read on the forward strand.
ACAAGAAGAAGAAGAAAACGGACTTAGAACACTCCCATTCACGCATCCCAAGCAAGAAGGAAAGCTAAGTCAATAAATGAGTGTAGAATCCAGTAATCCAAATTGCAAACGAAAGAGGAAAACAAATCCCTGAATAATGGTCAGAGCAAATCAATACCGTAATAGCTGCTGACTGGAAGGGGGACTGTTGGCAATCGATAATACTATGAGTCTTCGTTTATTATTAACCTCGAGAAGTTTCGTCATGAAACGGGAAACTTCTCTCTTTTTAGCCTCCAGCGACGAAGTTCTACTGAGATTAGTCTTTCGTCTGGTGTCTGTCTGTCTGTCAGTCTGCCTGTCTGTCCAGTGTGTATTTGAAAATGTTATCAGTAAAAATTTATTCCTCAAAAATTTATTCCTCAAAAATTTATTCCTCAAAAATTTATTCCTCAAACAGCTGGATTATGGAATAGCCTCCCTGAGGATGTCGCGCAATTGGACCTTTAGAAGTCCAAGTTAAGATGCAATGCATCATTATCCCAATGCAGTTCTTGCATTTTAATAATCTGATTATATTTTTTTCTATTTATTAATTTCTTAATTTATTTTTTTTAAAGGGATCCCATCTTTTTGTATTTCCAATTACCCTGTGTTACTTCTTTCTAATGGACACCATATTCTTTGGAAGGTTGAATTTCAAGTCATTTGGTGAGCTTGCTCATTATGAATATTATTTATCTTCTGAACTATAATAATAATAATAGATCCAATATATTTCTTTTGAATTCTTATTTTCTTTCTTTAGTGATGACTATATCATCATTCTTTCTTACGTCAGTAATCAGATACGTCATTCAGACACTGGTATACATCAAGAGAAATACGTTTGATAACACCTCCCTTCTCTAGGCTTTATTTCATTCCAATAACAGGAAGAAGAAGAAGATACTAAATCGCATCCGGATTCGCTAATGAAAAGTCACAAATCAATCTCTCTCCTCTCTCTCTCTCTCTCTCTCTCTCTCTCTCTCTCTCTCTCTCTCTCTCTCTCTCTCTCTCTCTCTTTACAGAAATTTCTGTGTTCTTGTCCAGCCACTGATATTCCTTTACAGAATCTGTAAAAGAATTTAATGCATCACGATACCAAGACTTAGGAAATTATATAAGCCGTGGTTTCTCTAGTCTAAGTACCGTTATTGAAAGTTCTTTTTTGATAGACTTAAATAGCAATAAAGTTGTTTCTGCGATTTGTAACTTTGAAGTATTTGTAATCTACGTTGCTATTTATGTATGTGCTTTCTTGTCACTAAACATCATCGTGATATTCATTCTGTCTTGAAGGCTTTTGATAATGCAATAATAATAATAATAATAATAATAATAATAATAATAATAATAATAATAATAATAATAATAATAATAATAATATACTAATAATAATAATAATATAATATAATAATAATAATAATGAAGAACTTTTTATATGTGTGCTAATAATAATACTAAATGACTTTTTTGTTCTGTAATAATAAATAATAATAATAGGCTTATTCATCCCAGAGGACAAAGGAAGACTCCATTGAGGCTTATTCTTCCCAAAGAACAAAGAGACTCTGATGAGGCTTATTCATCCCAAGGACAAAGGGAGACTCCGATAAGACTTATTCATCCCAAACGACAAAATGCTTATTTATCCTAAAGGACAAGGGAAGGCTCAGAGGTGCCTGGAGACTCCTGGAGGACGTTCCATTAACTTTTTTTCCAGATTATGCATGGAGACTCCAGGAAAAACTCGGGGTTTTCCAGGCACTCATTTTAAATGGAAAATATGCAATGGCAACTTGCTGGAACATCCAGCTATTTATTAAGGCTTCTCGGGGTGCAGGAAAATTCATGTAAATGAAAAATGTCAGGCGCTTGACAATTCTGGGAGGCGAAAAGTACAGTTTATAAAGAGAGAGAGAGAGAGAGAGAGAGAGAGAGAGAGAGAGAGAGAGAGAGAGAGAGAGAGAGAGAGAGAGAGAGAGAGAGAATAGATAATTATGAAAATGTGAGAACTAGTTAGAAAAAAGTTTCAGGAAGATTTGCGAGGAGACGATGGATGCAAACGAGTATGTGTGCAGTTTGTGTGTGTGTGAGAGAGAGAGAGAGAGAGAGAGAGAGAGAGAGAGAGAGAGAGAGAGAGAGAGAGATTACAAGATTATAAAGATTAGGTTGAAAACTTTCTAAATAGATAAATATACTAACAAATTCATTCATTCATTCATTCATTCATTAATGACAACTTGTTACGAAGCACTATTCAGTACCAGTGATTTTATTTTTTTTATTTACAGAAATAAACAAAAATTAAAAGACTACTACTCCTGCAGCCTGCGTTGTCCAATTGATAAATAAATAACTGAATAAATACATTTCATGACGATCTGTTTACGGAGCACATTTCAAGAACAGTAATTATATTTATCTTTACAAAAATGAACACTAAAGGCTTTTGGTGCTTCCGTCTTCCTTCTTCTTCCTCTCCTTCGCCTTTTCCTCTGATTCCAAGTGTTGTGGACGGAATTCCATATGATGTATGGAACGAAGGTCTTTCTTCTTCTTCTTCTTCTTCTTCTTTCTTAGATGCCTAAAAAAATACAACCTTCCGCTAAGCCACAATGATTGGTTTTGAGATAGGCCTCAAGCGTCCGGGAAATTTGTTGCTGGCGCGCCTTACATGATAATTTCGTGTTTTTCTTTTACATAAATATTGTCCTTTTTCTTTCTTTCCAGCATTAAAAAGTGATTTTTTCAACGTGTTAAATTTAGGTATCTTAGTTTTTTTAAGGTTT
>NC_061109.1:60043031-60060531 GCF_015104395.2 Macrobrachium nipponense
AGATGGGGTGATGAAACAAGTAACTTAGAATCGTGAAGTTCTAATGAGTTTTCAATACCTTTTTTATATTTAATGAAGATTGGCTTCCTTTGATGTTCATTATACATAAATGAAATAATTATATGTTAATTACTATACTATCAAATTTTATTACGTACTTAATAAAAGACGTGGTTCAGTGACTGCGAGTCGGTGCAAAGATATTGGATAGTTACCCCCTTCAATCTAGTGTTTCGTTTTCTTTCGTGAGCATTTTTTTGTGCATAACTAACTGCAGACTATACAATTATTTTGGCAGTTTCATAAAGCCGATGTTATTATCAATACATAAAGTAATTTATTTATTTATTTATTTCAACGAAAAGTATAGTAAGAAATTTTAATTCATGCAACTTTTTTCATTCATTCAGATACTGCTGACTATTGCTGTATCAATTGCTATTTGTGAGCAATCGTTCAGTAAGTTGAAACTTATGTTGTCGCATCTACGAACATCTATGGGGTAAGAAATATTGTCTGCTTTAACCCTACTTAGTGTAGATCGCAAACAAAATAAACTTTGTTGGCGTTATAGACAAAGTTAATGCGACTGTAAAAGCTTGAAAGGTACTACTGTTAACACATTCTAACATGAATCAGTACTTAGTTATGCCATACAGGTCATTGTTAATCCTTTTCTTTGTTTAGGTTTTCTGTTATCAATATCTGCCTAATTATCTTTACATTCTAATAACTTTATACCGTTCTATTTCCTTGCATATGGTTGATCCTAATCATCCATCACTTTAATGTTTTTGTTTTCATTATTTTGACGCATGTTAAACATTCTTTAAAGAAAAGTAAGGTTTACAGTTAGTGAACTAATTCATCTTTGTTCTTATCAGTTTTCTTTCAGGCATTATAACTATTCAGGTCTTTGCGGGTACCACAAAATCTATTTTTTTTTTTCTAGTATTAACTTTTATGCTGGCAACAAGTTGTACATTTTCATGATTTTCTTAGCCCTCTGTATTCCCTAATGTTTAACTCCTTTTTTAGTCAAATTTATTCAATTTGCCATTTGTCTTTGATTATTAAGAGTTAATGGTTACTGTGATGCTTTACAATAATCTACATTTTAGTTACCTTATCAAAATTGGAATTCATTTATGAGGGCTAATGATTAAGTAAATACAGTATATTTATTATGTGAAAAATAAACTATTTCAGTGTTCCAATTCGGTTTGTGTTCTATCATTCCAGAATATTATTATATAAATTAGAATGTTTTGTTTTCAACACAAATTATCTAAAATAATGAAGGCAAATAGTTCTCACCCCCACCCCACACCTTTGGGGGCGTCATAAAGGACTTTGCCCCCGGGTGCAAGCATCCCTCACGACGCCGCCACCGGATACATCTAATAAGACTTTCCCTGACTGTAAACCCTAAGCATAACAGAATCATTATTTTGTTTTTTACATAATCATGAAGAATAAATGAACAGGAGGTCTCAGATCTCAAATATGAGAGAAGCTGGTGAAAAGGCACAACCTTTCACCTCAATGAACTATCTCATTGAAAAAAAAATGCAAATGACTATAGCTGAAAAACTTGAAACTACCTTTTATGTTGTAATTTTTTTCATTCTAGAAATCACCCGATATCCAATTTATTAATGCATTATATGTTACATCACCACGCGAAATTCGTTAATTCAGTTTGATCGAGCTCTTACTGTAGAGCCTTAGACTACTTGAAAGTAGCCTACGCTCTAGACAAATCTGATTTTGAAAGGTTTCAGATTCCTGAAGTGACATTTTTTTTCTGAAATGTCATATGTGTACATGTACTATACGTGTGTGTACTATACGTGTGCGTGTTTTCCAGAAGAGATTATTTTCTCGTGAACATATTTTATTGGATAGCACAGCATAAATCCTGCCTTTACATGCAGTATTAAACTCTCTCTCTCTCAGCTATAGTATACACATAAGCACAAACACACTTAAAGTGCGTTTAAGTGCACATGAAATGTTACTTTATTACTTTAAAAAAAAGGAACGAAAGAAAAAAGACAATTTCTGAACATCTGCTCGATCTTATTGATAATGAAATTTATGATACTAGAGCTGGCCATTATTTGATTGTCTATTTAATTTTACCTTATCGTTTATCATACAGTTGTGGGTTTAATCCTTTAGTAATGTTTATGCTGTTGCTTAGATAAACATACTTTCATTTATCTTGCAAATAATCTCTTAATGTTTTTTTTAGGTGCAATTGCTGATCAAAGCCATGGTAACGTGTTCAAAATAATAGTATAAAAGCCTTCAGCAGAACGTAGTGGAAAATAAAAGCAACGATTGGCAGACGATAGAGGGAGTATGTCACGTGCTTGGAGTTTGAAGACAAAAATAATCGTTTTAAGAATACAGCACCATTACGATTGTTTTATAAAAAATAGTGCCGATAGATTTGTATAAAAAGCATAAAATTAAAGCCACATAGAATACTACAAATAAACCGTAACCGACAATCCAATCAGTCAACGTCAACGCCCGGGGAGTCAACCAATAACACACTATCTTAAGTAATGGTTCTCATTCCTTACTTTCTCCTCATTCCTGTCAGACATTGCGTCAGACGCTCCAGGTGGAACACAAGCCAGTGCTGATATTTATATTAAAGCCTTAACATATAAAAACAAACTAATCAATCAACAAGCACGACCTCAAACGCATGGGGAATCAATCTTCCTAGATATCACTCTCACGATCACAAGTAAATGAAGTAATGCTTCTTGCTTCTTAGGTCCGACTCCGACATACCTGTCACATTGGCATTGCGTCAGGCACACCGGATGGGACGTTAATTCATGTGGGTGATTAATTAGAGAAATTCTAATAGATTTGACTTTAGTTAGTGACGAGAGGCAGTAATCCCCTTGAAGCAAAGCCATGAAGCTAAGGGCCTCCAAAGGGCATCCGGATGGACTGAAGGTCCTCATAGCGGCCGCCGTCTCTGGCCACAGCGTCGCCGTCGTAGAGGAGAAAGGTAGATTCTTTAGAATCATTTTTATGTAAATATCAAATTTCAAATAATTTTATCGGATGATTTTAGTCCGGATGAAATTTTGACTTATAATATTCGTAGGCTGAATTTTTTAATTCAGTTTTGAAGGCTATCCTTACACCGAAAGTTAGGATAAAGTTTTTTTTACCGTAAACTGAAAGCTTTTATTTTATTGCTGGCCGAAATTTGTTTGTAGGTATTACCTAAGGCTAGGCTAACATATTACCTAACCTAGTCACTGATTTAGGTAATGTTGACCCCAGGCCAGCAATGGGCTACTAGGCTATAGGTAGTAACCTATACTAGGTTAAGCCCAACATAGGGTCTAGGCTATTTAAAAGTAGATAGGCTAGCTACCTACTAGGTATATTGGTTAGTAGTACCTACTTGATACTTAATGTTAGGGTAAATGTTATTTCTGTATAAGCATTCCGCACCGTTTGTCCCTGCGAATACGAATGCCACCAGGGATTGGGGCATCAAATTTATTTCACCGTGTTTAGTACGAGCCCCTGGGGGTTAATTACAGTTGTCCAAATAAATATTACTACTTAAAATTCTTGTTCAGGAGGTAAAACTGCACAGAAAATCCCGTTCCAGAATAGTAGTATAGATCTACCGGGTAAATCATTGATTAGCGACATAGCGGCTACCTCTCTCAGAACGCGGCCACTTCCCGAAAAAGTGCTTTAATTTTGCCATTATTTCGTAATTTAGGAGAAAACACTTCCTTCGAGAGGAACATAGAGGTCTCAGCTTGCTGCCAGGATAAGCCACAACTGATACTCATGGCAGCAAATTCAAGTACTCTATCGGGAAGGTGGTCGCATTCCACAATTGGTGGCCACTATGTCGCTGTTTGGTCATTTACCCTATGAGTATGAAGAATAGGGTAGATCCATATTCAAGATATGATAAGCCCTGATGATGGTTGAGCTTGAACATTATCATTAGGTGATAGGCCTATTGTACATCCTAACTTAACCAAACATAGGGGACAGCATAGTCCTATTAGGCTATAGCATTTAAGCCTATTGCACAAAATATGGCTAGGCCATTTTGTAAAATTATTTAAATGCAAACATAACAACCAAATCTGTGGGTAATCTATTGTATATTCCTGTAGGTAGCCCAGGCTAGGTTGATAGTGCAAATTCCAAGTGATTGTTTTGTAAAGATATATACATTATAGGATATATGCAGACTTAGCCTAATGGAAGTTGAGGTGCATAGTTATATATTAACTATGGAAGTGGGAGTAAATGACCCTCTTCCCCATCATTAACTTATACAGGAAGTCCCCGAGTTACGAAGGGTTCGGGTTATGCCGTTCTGAGGTTAAGGAGCTTTTCAATTGTATTCATCAGAAATTATTTCCACAGTTACGGTGCCTACAACGCTCATCTGGCAGAAGAAATATGACACCAAAAATGCAAAATAATCAATAATTGAAGTTTTTTTTATGAAAAATGCAATAAGAATGCAGTTTACATACTTTTTAATGCACCCAATACATTAAAAGTAAGGTTTTCTTAGGATTTTTGACGATGTTCCGGCTTACAACGATTTTCAGCTTATGACGCGTCTTGAGAACGGAACCCCTGTCGTAACCCAGGGACTGCCTATAGTTTGATAGCCTAATGGCTGTTTTATCCTTTGTAATTCAATGGTAGTCTATAGGCCTAAGAACTACTACTGCCCATGTTAGCTTTTAACACATGAATCATTACAAATTTTTAGGTTTGCTATTATCTTATCAAAACACTACTTTGTTCCTATTAGGTAGATATTATTTGTGAATTAGAAAAGAATATTGTTACCATAGAGATTATGAATATATTAGTAGGTTGCAAACATGATAGATATGATTAGTCTGCGCTTACTTAACCTGTATATAATGGTATCAGTGGTAGAAAATTAATTTTTCTTTATTGATTATTAAGAAAGGGTGAAGCCTAGCCTGTGTGAAAGGGATTCTTGGTCAGTTGTCTTTGATGCACACATATGTATTTATATGGAAAATGCTTAGATATTTTTAGTAATGGAAAATTAGAATATAGTTTAAATGTGGATATAGCCAACCCCTGCCTATTCGCAGTTCCAGATTCATGGACTCACTGATTCACAGATTTTTCTACGGAACATACATACACGTTATTTGCGGAAGATTCGCATACTTGCAGTTTTGTTCATGAAACTTACCTGTCAGATATATATATAGCTGTATTCTCCGACGTCCGACAGAATTTCAAAACTCCCGGCACACGCAGTGGGCGGCCAGGTGGTTAGTACCCATTCCCGCCGCTGGGAGGCGGATATCAGGAATCATTCCCATTTTCTATTCAGATTTTTCTCTGTCGCGGTAGTGAAAAACACCTGTTTCCACTACCTCCGCCTAGGATTTTGAAACTTCATTAGCCGCTTAAGTATCCGACTTATTTTTTGAATGATGACTTGGATTTGTGGCTAGGCATACGCTATCATAAAATTTTTTCATTGCATATGATGTCTGAATCTAGGTAGCCTAGTTTCAGATTTTGTTGTCTGCAACGGGTAAGGGGAGGCTACCGAAACCTTCGGTAGACACTCGTTTAGTATACATGACGTTTACATGTTTTCTTTGTTGAGAGATCAATGTAATTAGTGTAATGTTGACTGATTCCGAAAGAGACGTATGATTCGTATGTACGCAAATTAGAGCGTGATAGAATCAGGAGGTCTTCCTCCACAGTAACAGAAGTTAGGATAATGAACCTACTAACCTCCAGTAGACTTTATTTTGCCTAACCCTGTGGTATGGCTTACGGGCCTAGAGGAAGTTCTGTGAGAAGTAATGCCCTTTCTATTATTGTGGATTACATCAAGTAAGCTTGAAAAAGTGCTCGCTCTCCAATCAGTGTTGTGAGTGTAGTGATGTTGATTTTGCCCCTAGTGTTTGGTGGTAGGGGCGTCAGATCGGTCCTATAACGCCTCTAGGTCTAAACCTCTGTCGGACTCCCTCCCAAGGACCAGGGAGGGGGCAAGTTGAAAACCGAAGGAGGGTTACGGGAACCCCCCCACCGATCTGGCGTCCCCTTCGGCAGGATAAGGCTGCCAAAGATCGTGCACGTGCAACGAATCATGAAAGATTGCTTCTCGTCCTCCGAGGCGTCCTCCCCGCAAGGTTGGAGCTCTCGGAAGGACTCGCGCCCTCTAAGAAGCTTTAGAGAAGAGGACGCTTCACGTCCTCTCTCTTGTCAGGAGGGACGTCAGATCCGCCCCATAACGCCTCTAGGCCTGGACCTCTGTCGGACTCCCAGGACTAGGGAGAGGGCATGCCGAAAGCCGAAGGAGGGTTACGGGGAACCCACATCGATCTGGCGTCCCTTCGGCTTGACTTAATATCGATAAGCGTGACAAAGACGCAAAATGTCGCACAGGCCGCTGTCCGTCTTGGTCAAGAGATAAAAATGTCCTTAAGGCAGGACCCTCACAAGGACGCCTTTTCGAGACATTCAACGCTCTATCGAGAGGAAGACTTCGTTTGCACTTCCTCCATCTAGACTGAAAGGGAGAGCTGGGATCTGGTACGAAACAGGAGAAGAAGCAGGATTGAAAGCACCGTCTTCTTCTCAAGGAGATTTCGCCAATTTGGTGGACGCTCCAAGGAGGTCTTATTTGTCATCGGCTAAGGTTTCCTCCTCCCCTCATGGCGTTATGTATACGTTATGTGACGTTCGCTTTACTACGAAACGGGATATTGTTCAAGCTCATAAGATTGACGTCCGGCAAGCTGATTTGCATAGTCAAACAGCTCGCCAAGACGCCATCTTACTCGTCCCTAAGGGACGCTCTGTCAGCGGACAGAGATGACACTGGACCGACTATCCTAGTTTTCGACAGGAGAAGGGCAAAGAATTCCTCATACCCAAGAAACACACAGGCGTCCTTTTAAATGCCCTTCTGCAGTGTCGATGAGCGTGACAAAGACGCAAGATGTCGCACAGCCGGCCGTCGTTTTTGTCAAGAGTGGCGAACGTCCTGAAGACTCGTCCTGATGACGATCACCGTACTTATGCTTAGGACGCTCGCGTTTCATGAGCGGCTCTCCCCTCGCCAGGAAGCCTCTCAAGTTACTCGTGTTGACGCACGTCATTCACTATGACGTCTTCCCTTGATGTTCGTCGCTCTTCTATTCCGGACGCTCTTCAAGACGCTCAAAGAATGCAATCAGGACGTTCGGCAAGCACCTCGCGACGATGCCTTTCGGAAGCTCGGCGTTCCTTTTTGAGCGCGTGTCTGGATATGTTCATTTGCATTACTAAGACACAAAATGTTGCACAGGCGGCCACCGTCTTTGTTAGAAGGTAACGAAAGTCTTTAAGGCCGTCTTGGAGACGATAGCCTTACGTCTTCCTATAGGGCTTCTCACACTTCAGGAGCAGTGTGCGGCTCTCCAGGACGCTTTTCGGGTGGCTCCTTTCAGAAGACGCTCGACGTCATAAACATTGATAAGCTTTTTGGAAGACGCTCGATGTCTTACACATCTGGACGCTCGCCAGGACGCTAGCGAGGACGCTCGCCAGGACGCTAGCGAGGACGCTTTTGAAGACGCTCGGCATCCTACACGTCATGACGCTCGGTAGAGCACTTGCCAGGACGTTCTTCAGAACGATAGGCGTCCTACGCATCAAGACGTTCGGCAGGGATTCCTGCAAGAACGCTCTTCAGAGCGTCGTCGAGTAGAGGAAGGAGTTTGGTCTCGTCAAGATGTCTACTTCTCTTTCTACGAAGGGAGCGTTCAAGAGAATCCATCACTTGATGAATTCCAGGAAAACTGTAAGCAGATTTCGGTGTCATAAAACGCCTCGTCTGCTTTCGGGATTGCGCTGCCGAAGGGAACATTAAGGTCCTTCCTGTCGTAAGCCCAGTCTCTAATCAGGAATCCTACCCCTTCCTCGATTTCTGCGGGAATCGGGAAGGCTATATGCTCGAATCCTGGATTACTTTCCGTCATGCAATTGGGTTAGTTCTCATTGACAAAGTTCTTAATAACATTTTATCGCATAAGCGGATAAGTAACAAAATTTCGAAAGAGCTCTCATTCATTAGTCAGAGGCTCATCCAGGAAAAGACTTATAGACTACGTCCATGAAGTCTTATGTCAAATATCATAAGAAGCTTGAACTTTCCTTTCGATCTTCGGTTCTCACTTGAGGATTTCCATTTGAATAATATTATTCCTTTTCTTGGCAAAGAGAATGAAGACATCGATTTCCATTCTCTCTCTCTTCCTCGTCGAGGAAAGAATGTAGTAGAGAATTATATGTTCAAGTGACTGCAATACTTAGGTATTTTAACTTCGCGTCATATTACTAATGTAAAGTTCAAGTCATATACGCATATCGTGGTTACCTCTACAGATGGCAACCGAAAGGACTGTTATTTTAAGTGTATTTAATCGGTACTTCCTGCAAACTTCCAGGAGTTTCCGGTGTAAGGACAATGCTTGAAGGTATTGTTACAACAACACCAACTCAGCTTCTGCATGTAGCGAATTATGTTTCGCTTAAATATGCCTGCTTGAGAATTTTCTTATGATCGATAATAGTAACGAACCTATTCCTTTCGTAGAAGAGAGTAGCTGGTAACTCAGGCAGAATAGTGCGAAACGAGAGGTTGCTGTCATTGTGGATGACGCAGTATATTTAATCGGTACTCCCGGCAACTTTCCAGGAGTTTTTCCGATTTTAAACATTTGGTTAATTAAGCGTAATGTTACGACAACACAAAATCAGCTTCTGTATTAGCGAATTCTGTTTCGCTTAGATATGCCAACTTAGAGTTTCTGTTCAAATAATGGAAAATCTATTCCTTAGATTGAATAGAATAGCTGGCAACTCGGCATAAAGACTGCGAGAAGGTGAACATAAGCTGCTGCCTGTAACTGTCACAGTGTCTCACACTGTCACCAACTCAGTGTTAGGTAGCTCGTTGTACTGCTCAGTCGGTTACGTCTCTCTCTCCCGTCGGGATTGATTTACGAACCGTATCTCTGCCCTACAATCATGACTTTCGCCTCGGGTTGAGGGATTTCTGGTAATCATGAATAAAACGATTCCTTTTGCTAAGAAATTTTCAACAGAGATATCTCTTAGACATTTGTCGCGGCTGCTTACCGCACTGTAACAGAATTCTGTACGAGTCTACCCGCAGCATAGCACTATAATAATGCTCTCCTGCTTATGCAAAGCGCAGCCTTATTAGGGAAGGAAGCATGCTTAGTGAGGGAATGGATGAGTCTGCTGGGGACCATTTCCTCGCTGGAGAAGCTTGTTTCCCTGAATAGACTGCAATTCAGACCTCTACAGTTTTTCCTACAGGAGAACTGAAATAACATCAAAGATCTAGAGATAATTCTAAACGTCTCTCAATGGGTTAAGGATCACCTCGGTGATAATGAGAGGGAGCCAGGCATCCGGACAGAGGTCCTGGCACATAATCTAAAAGAATTGGAAGCAATATGGTTGGCTCTCCAGTTCCTCGAAGAGTGAGGTTTTGGTGCGAGTGGTCCAAATCATCTCAGATAATTCCGCAGCTCTCTCATATCCCAAAAAAGAAAAGAGAGATGGTTATCGCATAGGCACGGAACGTAACGATCCTTAAGAGGTTCGTTACAACGATTGCACGTCCGTGCGGATCTTCTCGATCGACGGCAGCAACTACTGACGTTTGACTTTTGAGTAATCCTCGCTTAGAAGTATGTCGAGAGTTGTGGAGACTTTTGGGGACGTCCTTTCCGTAGATTTTGCAATATTGAAGACGAAGAAGCTTCCTCTACGTTGCGCCCTTATTCTCGATCCGAGAGCGGTAGCAATAGACGCCCTCCTATAGTATGGAATGGGGATAGTTGGTTAGCCCCTTTTCCCCTATTCAAAAGCTTAGGAAATGTAATAAGATAATCGCTGGCGTCAGAGGGAGTGAGAAGACGCTGATCGCCCCATGTTGGCCTTCGAGAGGCTGGATTCACAGAGGTCACGTCCTTCAGAGAGCACTTTCCAAGGACCCTTCCCGAGAGAATCGGTCTACTCTAACAGCCTCACTTCGAGAGGTACCTAAAATCTCTCCGATCTGAGTCTGAATGCGTTCAGACTGTCAAGAAGCGAGAGGATCTTCAAGATTAATTGCAAGTCTCATTGCCAAAGCAAAGCAGTGCTGCATATTTTGCAGTGTACCAATCGGAGTGGGCCGTTTCTGGACATAGGCAGGAAGAATGACTGTTCCTCTACTCTGACCTCTGTGAATGACTTTACCGCCTTCCCATTCCGTCTGAAGTATGGGATAAGCTAACAGTCCCAACGATTGTAGAATACGGAAATATGTTGTTGACGGCCTCTAGGCTCAGAGATTCGGATCTGTCAAACAACAAAGCCCTTCACGATCTTTGAGGTCTGCGGAAATCTTGATGGAACTTAGACGTAGTCTGAAGTTCTTGATGTCAAAGCATTTCGAACCTCTCCTTTCTGTAAACTTAATACACGTGACCAGAAAGGCTAATTTTCTAACCACTCTAGCTACGGAAATGAGGGTTAGTGAGGTTTTAGCCATCATCAGAGGTTTTGGCTTTAGAGGACATAATTCGGTGTCCTCTAAGCCTTCCGTTCTTGCTAAGAAAAACGAAAACCCGTCTTAACCCTTGGGCCCAGAGGCCTGGATCAAGGGGATGGCACAAATTATTGGGCAAGAGCCACAGAGAGTCCTGTCCCTGTCGGGGCTCTCAAGTTTTATCTTGATAAAACTAAAGAAAGTCAAGGTCATTCGGACAATCTGCGGTGTTCCGTAAAAAGACCAGACTTGCCCATGTCGAAGAACGCCCTGGCGTTATTTTTAAGGAGTCTAAGAGGCTCATTCGTCATGTTTGAACAAAGATTTGAAACCTTTTAAAGTAAATGCTCACGAGGTGAGGGCGCGGCCTCGGAAGCATTTCAACAGAGCATGACACTCAGTAATATCCTGAGTGCCACGTTTGAGCGAAGCAACTCTGTGTTCGCTTCACACTCCCGACGGGATGTGAAGACGACATATGAGATCTGCGAGTCGCTAGGACCATACATATCCGTAGAAATATTATTGGAGGCAGGAAGCAGCACGAATCCTATCCTATAGAAAAAGGGATAGGTGTGCTTTTAACTTTGAAGGGTTGGTCGCTTGAGGCGCTTTCCCTTTCGTTAGCCTAGAAGTTATGGGACTAACTTCGATAGGTTAGGTCAGGTGGTGGTTTTAGCTTCGTTGCCCTCACAGTATGGTCAATATGGTCTAGTCACATTGTGGTCACGCCCCCGTTGACAGATCATCTAGAGCGCACCAACTACACAGGTCACTACCTTGTTGGCAACTCTAGTAAAGCAAAAGCAGACTTCGGTGACAGTAATCAAGAAGTCAGCTATGCTAACAGGTAAGGAATCAAGATGTCAATCATCTGCACTTGAGGTGTTTCCTAAATCCTTCTATTCTGTCCGTTCCCACCTCCAATGGTGGGATTCAGCTATATATATATCTGACAGGTAAGTTTTTTCATGACAAAATGTTATTGTTATGATACAATAAAGTTTGTTCATTACTTACCTGGCAGATATATTATTAATTAAAGTACCCACCCCCCCACCTCCCCTCCCCAGGGGACAGTGGTATGAAAAATCTGAATAGAAAATGGGAATGATTCCTGATATCCGCCTCCCAGCGGCGGGAATGGGTACTAACCACCTGGCCGCCCACTTTTGTTTTTTTGCGTGTGCCGGAGTTTTTTGAAATTCTGTCGGACGTCTGAGAATACAGCTATATATATATCTGCCAGGTAAGTATGAAACAAACTTATTGTATCATAACAATAACATATTTTTCGATGAGAAATATTCACTAATTACTTTATTTTTATGACTAAATGCACTTTTTGTGATAAAACTATTAAAATACTTGTGTATAAACATTTTGTGTGTGTGTGTGTTTGGTTTTTTAAGTATGTGTATATTTGTGAGGGGTTGTGGTATGCATCCCCCCGTAAATACCAGGTCAACTGTAATGAATGCTAATAATGAATAGCCAGAGTAGAAGTTCCTTTCTAATATTTTTCTGGATGCTTACTGTATGTTTTAAGGCCCTTTTGCCTATCTCTTGATATGTACTTGTACTCTATAAGGCTGGCAGTTAAGGAGTTATGTCAATTAAGGAAGGAGTCTTTGCTGGTTTGAAAGTCCAGAAGTCCACGTCAGACATCTTATCTCCTTGAACACCTTACTACATTTATAGGCCATTTTAGGGCAAGGCCCTGTTTGGGGAGAAAGCTGGCTTAATCTAAGTGAATAAACCTGTCACCCCAGTCTACTATAACAGAGTCCACCTAGTCTTCCAGCTAAGCCCTGCCCACTGATTATGTCACGACTATTCCTTGAAGCTGATTGGTTGGCACTAGTTTCCAAAAGTTGATTAATCGGTGGTTTGTTCATGAAACTTACCTGTCATATATATATAGCTGTATTCTCCGACGTCTCGACGTCCGACAGAATTTCAAAACTCCCGGCACACGCAGTGGCGACCATGTGGTTTAGTACCCATTCCCGCCGCTGGGGCGGATAATATCAGGAATCATTCCCATTTTCTATTCAGATTTTTCTCTGTCGCGGTAGTGAAAACACCTGTTTCCACTACCTCCGCCTAGGATTTTGAAACTTCATTAGCCGCTTAAGTATCCTACTTATTTTTTTGAATGATTGACTTGGATTTGTGGCTAGGCATACGCTATCATAAATTAATTAAAATTTTTTCATTGCATATGATGTCTGAATCTAGGTAGCCATAGTTTCAGATTTTGTTGTCTGCAACGGGTAAGGGGAGGCTACCGAAACCTTCGGTAGACACTCGTTTAGTATACATGACGTTTACATGTTTCTTTGTTGAGAGATCAATGTAATTAGTGTAATGTTGACTGATTCCGAAAGAGACGTATGATTCGTATGTACGCAAATTAGAGCGTGATAGAATCAGGAGGTCTTCCTCCACAGTACAGAAGTTAGGATAATAACATATAACCTCCAGTAGACTTTATTTTGCCTAACCCTGTGGTATGGCTTACGGGCCTGGGAGAGGAAGTTCTGTGAGAAGTAATGCCCTTTCTATTATTGTGGATTACATCAAGTAAGCTTGAAAAAGTGCTCGCTCTCCAATCAGTGTTGATGAGTGTAGTGATGTTGATTTTGCCCCTAGTGTTGTGGAGGGGGCGTCAGATCGGTCCTATAACGCCTCTAGGTCTAAACCTCTGTCGGACTCCCAGGACCAGGGAGGGGGCAAGTTGAAAACCGAAGGAGGGTTACGGGAACCCCCCACCGATCTGGCGTCCCTTCGGCAGGATAAGGCTGCCAAAGATCGTGCACGTGCACGAATCATGAAAGATTGCTTCTCGTCCTCCGAGGCGTCCTCCCCGCAAGGTTGGAGCTCTCGGAAGGACTCGCGCCCTCTAAGAAGCTTTAGAGAAGAGGACGCTTCACGTCCTCTCTCTCGTCAGGAGGGAACGTCAGATCCGCCCCATAACGCCTCTAGGCCTGGACCTCTGTCGGACTCCCAGGACTAGGGAGAGGGCATGTCGAAAGCCGAAGGAGGGTTACGGGGAACCCACATCGATCTGGCGTCCTTCGGCCTTGACGTTAATATCGATAAGCGTGACAAAGACGCAAAATGTCGCACAGGCGGCTGTCGTCTTGGTCAAGAGATTCAAAAATGTCCTTAAGGCAGGACCCTCACAAGGACGCCTTCGAGACATTCAACAACGCTCTATCGAGAGGAAAGACTTCGTTTGCACTTCCTCCATCTAGACTGAAAGGAGAGCTGGGATCTGGTACGAAACAGGAGAAGAAGCAGGATTGAAAGCACCGTCTTCTTCTCAAGGAGATTTCGCCATTTGGTGGACGCTCCAAGGTAGGTCTTATTTGTCATCGGCTAAGGTTTCCTCCTCCCCTCATGGCGTTATGTATATGTTATGTGACGTTCGCATTACTACGAAACGGGATATTGTTCAAGCTCATAAGATTGACGTCCGGCAAGCTGATTTTGCATAGTCAACAGCTCGCCAAGACGCATCTTACTCGTCCCTAAGGGACGCTCGTCAGCGGACAGAGATGACACTGGACAGACTATCCTAGTTTTCGACAGGAGAAGGGCAAAGAATTCCTCATACCCCAAGAACCACACAGGCGTCCTTTTAAATGCCCTTCTGCAGTGTCGATGAGCGTGACAAAGACGCAAGATGTCGCACAGCCGGTCCGTCGTTTTTGTCAAGAGTGGCGAACGTCCTGAAGACTCGTCCTGATGACGATCACCGTACTTATGCTTAGGACGCTCGCGTTTCATGAGCGGCTCTCCCCTCGCCAGGAAGCCTCTCAAGTACTCGTGTTGACGCACGTCATTCACTATGACGCTTCCCTTGATGTTCGTCGCTCTTCTATTCCCGGACGCTCTTCAAGACGCTCAAAGAATGCAATCAGGACGTTCGGCAAGCACCCTCGCGACGATGCCTTTCGGAACGCTCGGCGTTCCTTTTTTGAGCGCGTGTCTGGATATGTTCATTTGCATTACTAAGACGCAAAATGTTGCACAGGCGGCCACCGTCTTTGTTAGAAGGTAACGAAAGTCTTTAAGGCCGTCTTGGAGACGATAGCCTTACGTCTTCCTATAGGGCTCTCACACTTCAGGAGCAGTGTGCGGCTCTCCAGGACGCTTTTCGGGTGGCCTTTCAGAGACGCTCGACGTCATAAACATTGATAAGCTTTTTGGAAGACGCTCGATGTCTTACACATCTGGACGCTCGCCAGGACGCTAGCGAGGACGCTCGCCAGACGCTAGCGAGGACGCTTTTGAAGACGCTCGGCATCCTACACGTCATGACGCTCGGTAGAGCACTTGCCAGGACGTTCTTCAGAACGATAGGCGTCCTACGCATCAAGACGTTTCGGCAGGATTCCTGCAAGAACGCTCTTCAAGAGGCGTCCGTCGAAGTAGAGGAAGGAGTTTGGTCTCGTCAAGATGTCTACTTCTCTTTCCTACGAAGGGAGCGTTCAAGAGAATCCATCACTTGATGAATTCCAGGAAAACTGTAAGCAGATTTCGGTGTCATAAAACGCCTCGTCTGCTTCGGGATTGCGCTGCCGAAGGGGAACATTAAGGTCCTTCCTGTCGTAAGCCCAGTCTCTAATCAGGAATCCTACCCCTTCCTCGCTTTCTGCGGGAATCGGGAAAGGTGAAGGCTATATGCTCGAATTCCTGGATTACTTTCCGTCATGCAATTGGCTTCGTTCTCATTGACAAAGTTTCTTAATAACATTTTATCGCATAAGCGGATAAGTAACAAAATTTCGAAAGAGCTCTCATTCATTAGTCAGAGGCTCATCCAGGAAAAAGACTTATAGACGTACTCCATGAAGTCTTATGTCAAATATCATAAGAAGCTTGAACTTTCCTTTTCGATCTTCGGTTCTCACTTGAGGATTTCACTTTGAATAATATTATTCCTTTTCTTGGCAAAAGAATGAAGACAGTCGATTTCCATTCTCTCTCTCTTCCTCGTCGAGGAAAGAATGTAGTAGAGAATTATATGTTCAAGTGACTGCAATACTTAGGTATTTTAACTTCGCGTCATATTACTAATGTAAAGTTCAAGTCATACCGCATATCGTGGTTACCTCTACAGATGGCAACCGAAAGGACTGTTTATTTAAGTGTATTTAATCGGTACTTCCTGCAAACTTCCAGGGTCCAGGTGTAAGGACAATGCTTGAAGGTATTGTTACAACAACACCAACTCAGCTTCTGCATGTAGCGAATTATGTTTCGCTTAAATATGCCTGCTTGAGAATTTTCTTATGATCGATAATAGTAACGACCTATTCCTTCGTAGAAGAGAGTAGCTGGTAACTCAGGCAGAATAGTGCGAAACGAGAGGTTGCTGTCATTGTGGATGACGCAGTATATTTAATCGGTACTCCCGGCAACTTTCCAGGAGTTTCGATTTAACATTTGGTTAATTAAGCGTAATGTTACGACACACAAAATCAGCTTCTGTATTAGCGAATTCTGTTTCGCTTAGATATGCCAACTTGAGAGTTTCTGTTCAAATAATGGAAAATCTATTCCTTAGATGAATAGAATAGCTGCAACTCGGCATAAGACTGCGAGAAGGTGAACATAAGCTGCTGCCTGTAACTGTCACAGTGTCTCACACTGTCACCAACTCAGTGTTAGGTAGCTCGTTGTACTGCTTCAGTCGGTTACGTCTCTCTCTCCCGCGGGATTGATTTACGAACCGTATCTCTGCCCTACAATCATGACTTTCGCCTCGGGTTGAGGGGATTTCTGGTAATCATGAATAAACGACTTCCTTTTGCTAATAAACTTTTTTCAACAGGATATTTCTCCTTAGAACATGTTCGGCGCTGCTTACCGCACTGTAACAGAATTCTGTACGAGTCTACCGCAGCATAGCACTATAATAATGCTCTCCTGCTTATGCAAAGCGCAGCCTTATTAGGGAAGGGAAGGCATGCTTAGTGAGGGAATGGATGAGTCTGCTGGGGACCATTTCCTCGCTGAGAAGCTTGTTTCCCTGAATAGACTGCAATTCAGACCTCTACAGTTTTTCCTACAGGAGAACTGAAATAACATCAAAGATCTAGAGATAATTCTAAACGTCTCTCAATGGGTTAAAGGATCACCTCAGGTGATAATGAGAGGGAGCCAGGCATCCGGACAGAGGTCCTGGCACATAATCTAAAAAGAATTGGAGCAATTTGGTTGGCTCTCCAGTTCCTCGAAAGAGTGAGGTTTTGGTCGATGGTCCAAATCATCTCAGATAATTCCGCAGCTCTCTCATATCCCAAGAAAAGAGAGATGGTTATCGGCATAGGCACGGAACGTAACGATCCTTAAGAGGTTCGTTACACGATTGCACGTCCGTGCGGATCTTCTCTCGATCGGACGGCAGCAACTACTGACGTTTGAATTTTGAGATGGATCCTCGCTTAGAAGTATGTCGAGAGTTGTGGAGACTTTGGGGACGTCCTTTCTCGTAGATTTTGCAATATTGAAGACGAAGAAGCTTCCTCTACGTGCGCCTTATTCTCGATCCGAGAGCGGTAGCAATAGACGCCATCCTATAGTATGGAATGGGGATAGTTGGTTAGCCCTTTTCCCCTATTCAAAAGCTTAGGAAATGTAATAAGATAATCGCTGGCGTCAGAGGGAGTGAGAAAGACGGCTGATCGCCCCATGTTGGCCTTCGAGAGGCTGGATTCACAGAGGTCACGTCCTTCAGAGAGCACTTTCCAAGGACCCTTCCCGAGAGAATCGGTCTACTCTAACAGCCTCACTTCGAGAGGTACCTAAAATCTCTCCGATCTGAGTCTGAATGCGTTCAGACTGTCA
>NC_061109.1:60068031-60091278 GCF_015104395.2 Macrobrachium nipponense
GATACCATAGTTATTAGTAATTTTAAGTTTTCAATAGTTGATAAAGAGCTAATCACTAAAAAGCAGATGAAGCAAAAGTAATTTTCTTGTTACAGTAGTGTACTTTCATGGTTTTAAAATTTTATAGTGATTGTATTTCCTACAATTTCACAAATGCATTACTGGTACCTATGGCTTGTGTGGCAACTGCCTTTTTTAATTGTTGTGAGGAAGAGATTTGGATTTTACTTATATTTTTCAGCAAGGCAATGGAGCTTCGATTGTTTTGTTCTCTTCACTGTTACCATTGTTATGGGAAGCATCAAGTCGTAGTCTCCTTGAAGAATTTCCCTTGTTGGTGGCCTTCCTGAATACTCTACAAGAAGTGGAGCATTTTAAGGTAGAGAGTTTACAGCAATTTGTGTTGATGGTTGATTCAAGTTTCCCAGCATAATAATGTACTATTTTGTTCATGCAACTTACCTGTCAGATATATATATAGCTGATAATTCCGACGACCGACAGAATTTAAAACTTACGACACACGTAGTGGGAGTCAGGTGGTTAGTACCCATTCCCGCCGCTGGGAGGCGGGTATCAGGAACCATTCCCATTTTCTATTCATAATTTTTCTGTCGCCGGTGTTGTGAACATCTGTTTACAGCACCTCCGTCTGGATTTGGAAACTTTTGGCTACTTGAGTATCCCTTTTGGTTCTTTTTTGGATTAATGGACTTGGATCGGTGGCTAGGCACACGTTATTAGTGGATTGATTTGATTTTGGTTTGGATTTCTCTTGGATAATATGTCAGGGTCTAGTACAGCTAGCGCTAGATTTTGCTCTAGGACTGATTGTAGAGGTAGGCTACTGAAAGCTTCAGTAGACCCACATACGGTATGTAAGGGTTGCAGGGAGCATGAATGTGTGTATGAAAGCCGTTGCAAGGAGTGCGAAAGATTAACAGATTCTGAGTGGAAGGCGTATGAGACCTATCTTAGGAAACTAGAAAAGGATAGGTTAAGGAGGTCTTCCTCCAGGAGTGTTTCAGGTGTGCAAGAAATTAATGTTTCTCCTGTTAACCCTCCTTCTGTTAATTCTCCTAACCCTGTAGTGTTGCCTCCGGGCCCTGAAACAGTGTCAGTAGAGAGTAATACTTTGTCCTTAATTTTGGAGTCGATTCGAAATTTAGAATCGAAAGTGTTGGCTCTTGAGAGCAAAAGTGATGTGCAGAAGTGCAGTGATACCCCTTGTGTAGTGGAGGGTGCGTCAGATCGGCCTCGTTTCGCCTCTAGGCCTGGACCTCTGCTTGACTCCCAGGACCCGGGGAGGGAGCATGTCGAAAGCCTAAGGAGGGTTACAAGGAACCCCCACCGATCTGGCGTGCCTTCGGCAGTTACTGATGAAAATCCCCAGACTGCCAGGGAGCGTGCGCGTGCACGTCTCCTCAAGGAGTGTTTTTCGTCATCGGAGGCTTCATCCCCACGTAAAGGGTGGAGTTCTCACGGTGCTTCCCGTCCGCTGAAAAGGACGGCGCGTGTTGGTGACGCTTCACGTCCAAGTTCTCCGGAACTGCGATCTTCTCCTGACAGTGCGTTCGCTGCTTTTCCGCCGCAGAAAAGGCGTAGAGAGTCTTCGGACCTGGATTCGGGTAATTCGTGCGAGCGATACAGTCGCTCTAGAGCTCGGGAGGAGGCCGTGCCTGGGAGGAGGAGGGAGGCGTCCCCCAGAGCAGGAAGATTCGCCAACCAAGAGGATGCTTCAGTCACTGCAGCAACTACTTCAGGACGCTCTTGCTTCTAGAGAGTCTCTTCCGCGTCGTCGTAGGAAGGACGAGAAGCTTCCTGTGAAGAAGTCAAGACCTTCTCTTTCTCCTCGCTCGCCTCTCTCTTCGTTCGAGTCTCCCTCTAGAGTTCGTTCTGCTCCCCAGCAGCTCTCTAGAGGAGGTGAGAAGTTTGTTTCTCGCTCTCAGGATGAGATTTCACCCGCTCGCACGTTTTCGAATGTTCGTAAGCGAGCTGTGGACGCTGAGCGCGCTTCTGTGCAAGTGGAGCGCGCTTCCGTTGCCGCCAAACGCGCACCTGTTGTTGATAAACGTGCACCAGTGGACGACGGGCGCGCGTTGGCGGCCGCTCGGCGCGCGCCAGTGGACGCCAAGCGTGCACTAGTGGACGCTCGGTGTGCGCCAGTGGGCGCCAGGCGTGCATTAGTAGATACCGAGCGTGCACCTGTCGGCGCCAAACGTGTGAATTCGGACGCCAAGCGCGCGCTAGTGGACGCCAGTTCCTCACCAACGCAAGTTCAGGTGGAAGAGGGAACCCTACCTGTTCGTCATATTTCTTCAGGATTACCTCCAACTTCTCCAGTTTCTGAGGAAGGAGTTAGCGATGATTTAGTCGAAGCAGAGGAAGAGCAGCAGCCAGCTCCTGTCTCATCGGACTACAAAGTTTTGACGCGTCTTCTATAGTCGGAGTTTGGAGAAACTTTCCAACCGGAAGCCCCTCGTACTCCCCCTTCTCAATTTTCTTCTTTTAAAGCATCGAAGGCATCGGGGTTCGTTAAAATGAAGAAGTCGCTTTCCACGAAGCAAGTGTTCCGGAAAATCCACGATTGGATGGAGAAGAGGAAAGCGTCAGGCAAGTCCTCTTTTGCTTTGCCGCCATCAAGACTCTGCGGTAAAGGGGGCATGTGGTACGAGACGGGAGAGGACGTAGGCGTTAAACTACCAGCCTCTGCTCAGGGTGATTTCGGGAGCATCGTGGACGCTTCCAGAAGAGCCCTTCTGTCTTCATCAAAAGTCACTTGGACTCATAACGAGTTCGACTTCCATCTAAAAGGCCTCTTCAGGACTCTAGAGGTCTTCAACTTTCTCGACTGGTGTCTTGGAGTTTTGGATGCCAGGTCAAGGAGTTCTGATACCATTAGTCTGGGGGAGCTGTCCAGTGTACTGTCTTGTATGGACAAGGCCGTCAGGGATGGTTCTGAGGAGTTGGCTACTCACTTTAGCTCGGGGATTCTCAAGAAGAGAGCACTCTTCTGTAACTTCACAGCCAAATCCGTCTCTCCAGCGCAAAAGGCGGACTTGCTCTTCGCTCCGTTTTCAGACCATCTCTTCCCCCAGACTATGGTTAAGGACATAGCATCGAGCCTTCAGGAAAAGGCAACGCAAGATCTTCTGGCTTAGTCTTCTAGAAGACCAGCAGCTGCTTCTTCTTCTGGCGTTTCTTTTACCAAGAAACCGAAGCCCTTTCGTGCTGGATCTTCCTCGAAAACAGCCTCTCGAGGAAGAGACTCTTCCAGAGGGAAAACCCCTGCTCCTTCAAAGAGTAGGAAGTGATTTGGAAGTCCTTCAGACGCCGGTAGGAGCCAGGCTTCTTTTGTTCGCGAAAGCCTGGGAAGAGAGAGATGCCGACCCTTGGTCGCTAGATATTGTGAGGAAGGGATACAGGATTCCGTTCTTGAAGTCACCCCCGCTATCCTCAACACCAAAGGATTTGTCTCCCTCGTATCGAGGAGAGAAACAGAAAGTGCTTTTCGATCTGCTAGAACAAATGATCAAGAAGCAAGCGGTGGAACAGGTCTTCGACCTGGAATCTCCAGGCTTTTACAACCGTCTGTTCCTAGTGCCGAAACAGTCGGGGGGGTGGCGACCCGTCCTCGATGTCAGCAGCCTAAACCTCTTCGTCACAAAGAAAAAATTCAAGATGGAGACACCTCAATCTGTGCTGTCAGTTTTAAGACCGGGGGATTGGATGGTCTCTCTAGACCTCCAAGACGCGTATTTTCACGTCCCCATCCATCCCCAATCAAGGAAATACTTGCGATTTGTCCTGAAGGGGAAGGTATTTCAATTCAGGGCACTTTGCTTCGGTCTGACCACAGCGCCGATGGTTTTCACCATTCTGATGAAGAACGTGGCAAGGCTGCTTCATCTGGAGAATATAAGGATCTCTCTCTACCTAGACGACTGGCTTATTCAAGCTTCATCGCGAGACCGGTGTCTGGAGGACCTGCACACGACCATGTCGTTAGCGAAGTCCCTGGGGCTTCTGGTAAACCTCGAAAAGTCACATTTGACTCCTCAATCCTTAGTCTATCTGGGGATTCAGATGGACTCAGTGGCTTTTCGGGCTTTTCCGTCCCAGGGGCGACAACTTCAATGCTTGGAAAAAGTGGCGACCTTTCTGGGGAAGGAAACATGCTCGGTGAGGGAATGGATGAGTCTGCTGGGGACCATTCCTCACTGGAGAAGTTTGTTTCTCTGGGAAGGTTGCACCTCAGACCTCTTCAATTCTTCCTAGCCAACAATTGGAAGAACAAACAAGATCTGGAGGCGATCTTGTGTTTAACGAGAGAGGTGAAGGATCACCTAAGTTGGTGGTCAGATCCACGGAAGCTCGCAGAAGGGCTCTCTCTCAAACTTCAGAACCCCGACCTAGTGTTTTCCGACGCGTCGTCCACGGGTTGGGGAGCAACACTAGGAGGGAAAGAAGTGTCAGGCAGGTGTCCTGGCACATCAATCTGAAAGAGCTATCAGCGATTTACCTGGCGCTCAGGTTCTTCCAGGAGGAAATCTCCGGCAAAGTCATTCAGATCAACTCGGACAACACCACAGCACTGGCATACCTAAGAAATCAAGGAGGAACTCACTCGCCTTCTCTGTTTGCCATCGCAAAGGAACTCCTGTTATGGGCGAAAGCGCAAGACGTCACTATCCTGACAAGGTTCGTGTCGGGAGTACAGAATGTTCGAGCGGACCTTCTCAGTCGACGAGGACAGCTTCTGCCGACAGAGTGGACCCTTCACCAGGAGGTTTGCCAGTCGCTGTGGAACCTGTGGGGTTGTCCACAGGTGGATGTCTTCGCAACTTCCAGGACGAAAAGACTTCAGCTGTATTGCTCCCCAGTTCGGGACCCGGGAGCAGTCGCAGTAGACGCCCTACTTTGGAGTTGGTCGGGTCTAGACCTATACGCTTTTCCCCCGCTCAAGATCCTCGGGGAAGTGGTGAGGAAGTTCGCGGCATCGGAAGGAGCGAGGATGACACTCATCGCCCCCTTCTGGCCAGCAGCCGACTGGTTCACAGAGGTGATGTCCTTCTTGGTAGACTTTCTGAGGACTCTGCCCTTAAGGAAAGATCTACTCAGACAGCCCCACTTCGAGAGGTACCACAAAAACCTCCCCGCTCTGAGTCTGACTGCGTTCAGACTATCAAGAAGTTGGCCAGAGCGAGGGGTTTTTCAAGACCTGTGGCGAAGGCGATTGTCACCGCAAGGAGGCCCTCCTCAATTGCTCTGTACCAATCGAAGTGGGCTGTCTTCAGATCCTGGTGCAGGAAGAAGGGCATTTCCTCCACCACAACCTCTGTGAGCCAGATAGCTGACTTCCTTCTTTATCTGAGAGAGGAAGTGAAGTTAGCTGTTCCAACTATTAAAGGCTACAGGAGCGTGCTTTCTGTAGTCTTCAGGCACAGAGGACTCGATTTGACTAATAATAAAGACCTTCGTGATCTCATTAGATCTTTCGAGACTAAGAAGGTCATACAGCCTAAAGTACCCTCGTGGAACTTGGATGTGGTGCTCAAGTTCTTGATGTCAAGTCACTTCGAACCGCTTCATTCAGTTTCTCTGAGGAATCTGACGAAGAAAACGATCTTCCTAACCGCTCTGGCGACGGCGAAGAGGGTTAGCAAAATCCAGGCCATTAGCAAGCAGATTGGGTTTTCGGACAATAATGCGATTTGTTCTTTAAGTCCTGCGTTCTTAGCAAAGAACAAGAATCCTTCCAACCCGTGGCCGAGGACCTTTGAAATCAAAGGGTTGTCAGAAATAGTGGGAAATGAACGTGAGAGATTCCTGTGTCCTGTCAGGGCTCTAAAGTTCTATCTGCAGAGAACTAAAGCTTGCAGAGGTTCGTCTGACAATTTGTGGTGTTCAGTGAGGAAGCCTGATCTTCCTATGTCGAAGAACGCACTGGCGTTCTTCATAAGAAGTACGATTAAAGAAGCTCATGATAAGTGCAGTGATAGTGATTTGAAGCTTCTGAAAGTGAAAGCTCACGAGGTGAGAGCTATTGCTACTTCGGTAGCTTTTCACAAAAATATGGCACTCAAAGATATTTTGAATGCCACATTTTGGAGAAGCAATTCGGTGTTCGCTTCACACTACCTGCGGGAGGTGAAAGTGACATACGAAAATTGCTTCTCCCTCGGACCATACATTGCTGCAGACACTGTTTTGGGGGCAGGAGGTAACACTCATCCTATCCTTTAGGGATTTGGGGGGTTTTTAACTTGTGTTTTATGGTTGTGGGGTGACCGCCTGGGGCGGGTCTCCCTTCCATTAGCTTAGTTAAGTGGGATACCTTTGGTAAACTAAGCCAGGTGGTTGTATTTTTGTCTCGTTGCCCTCATTAGTATGGTTCATGGTCTAGTCACGTCGTGGTCTCGCCCCTGTTGACAGATCATCTGGAGTGCACCAGCTACATAGGTCTCTACCTTGCTGGCAACTCTAGTAGCACAAGCAGACTTACGTGGCAGTAATCACGAAGCCAGCTATGCTAACAGGTAAGGAACCAAGATATCAAATATCTGCATATATGTGTTTCCTAAATCCTCTATTCTGTCTCTCCCACCACCAAAGGTGGGATTCAGCTATATATATATCTGACAGGTAAGTTGCATGAACAAAATGATATTGTAATGATACAATTAAGTTTGTTCATACTTACCTGGCAGATATATATATAGCTGATAATTCCGACGACCGACAGAATTTAAAACTTACAACACACGTAGTGGGAGTCAGGTGGTTAGTACCCATTCCCGCCGCTGGGAGGCGGGTATCAGGAACCATTCCCATTTTCTATTCATAATTTTTATTTCCACTGTCTCCTGAGGGGAGGTGGGTGGGTAATTAATTATATATATCTGCCAGGTAAGTATGAACAAACTTAATTGTATCATTACAATATCATTTTCAAATCTTGTGGCACATGTTCAGTGGAGTTATTTACACCTTTTAGGACAAAATATGCATTTATAGGCTTAAATCCTTAAGGAATTGTATGATGGCTGTTGGCCTTTTACCTTTTGCAATAGATTTTTCAACTATTGTTCCAGACTAGGGTAGAACCCAAGATTACCAATAAAGTAAATGAATTCTTTCAAAATCTAATGGAGAAAAAATGGATACATAAGCAAATAACATTGGCCTATAAGTCTAGACCAGAGAGTGGAAGGTATGGCTGCCTTTCTGGTTTTGAAAAATGTGTAAATGTACATCATATACTGTTATACGAAGACTCAAAGGAGCAGGTTAAAATATACTATTTTAAGATTTTAAGGTCATGTGAGAATGTGGCATAATAAGCCAAAGATTAATGCTGTTTGAAAAGGTCACTCAAG
The DNA here is from genome assembly GCF_015104395.2 of Macrobrachium nipponense. Classification (NCBI taxonomy): domain Eukaryota; kingdom Metazoa; phylum Arthropoda; class Malacostraca; order Decapoda; family Palaemonidae; genus Macrobrachium; species Macrobrachium nipponense. Next base: position 60,075,411 of record NC_061109.1, read on the forward strand.
TAAGATTATGACAGTGTTTATTATGCTATACACTGTAAGGGAAATAAAGAGCATGTGTACTATCATCTTTTGTGATCTGTCAGCCTGACAGATTTCAATACTGTAGTTGTGTTTTACAGTCATTGTTACCCTACTCATTCTATCTTGTCTGTCATGGCATTCCCCACAACGTAAACTTTCTTGGAGTTAAAGAGGATAAGTGCTTTCCTGTAGCATAATCCAAAATGTGACACTTTATGGTAGTAGGGGTCTCCCAACCTTTGGCGTACTAAGAGCATGCAAATTACAAACCTCTTAGAGATTTGTTTGCAAATCTGGATTTCTGTTGCATAACACAACTCCTGGATGTCATGGAAGACAGGTTTTAATGTTTAATACCTATGCCAAGTAGCTTTGAGAGAGGTAATGCAGGTCTTAGCTAGACATAGGGAGTTTTAAACAACTCTATCATTTTCAATTGAATTTGAGTTCTGGACTGGTTGTGGATAATTAGGTATTTGAGACATAGGTTGAATTTTGTTGCATTCGAGCCATCAGACCTAAGCTGCTGTTATCATTTTCTTTCAGAAAAGTGTGCACCTGTGGTATGGCAGTGGTGAATTTACTTTAAAACCATGGGTTTTGCAGTTACCTACTCCACCAAGTCCATCAAACTGTACCTTGAATCTTCTCAAAGGAGAACCGTCATCCCCTAGTAAAACGGGAGCTCCTGAAACTCCTGCTGACCAGGTAACTTTGTGGTCTTAATTGCAGTACTGAAAAGTTACCATATTTTAATTAGTGTCTCCCAGATAATATGTCAAGAAACTGTTTCAAGGTGTAGGTTATAATGATTAAATTGATCTTGCTTTATGTTATTTTGTACTATGTTTGCTGAGTGGATTTTATATTATCCAGTCTATAGTAGTTAGTTGAATAATTTTGAGAACTAGTGTAATAAGAAGTATATGGCCATGTATTGTTTAATTATTACATGATGTGAAAAGTGTGAGGGGAAAATTTCGTTCCATTGATATGGCAGGATCAACAAATGTTTATAGTTAAATAAAATTTGAGTTGTTTAGAAATATGTACCAACATTCTGCTATATGAAAATATTATGTTTTCCTTAAAAGAGATTTCTGAAATTTAAATCATGTATAAGTGTACCATACTGCTTATGCATGGGCATTTTACTATTAAGATTTGTCCTTTTGAAATTAGCTTTTAAGTTTTTTGTGAGACATACTTAATTTCTACCTGAAGGAATTCTTTCCAGGCAAAGCGTGTTGCTATATCTTCAGAGCAGATCTCAGCAGCTAAAACATCATGGCAGAACCCACCTAGAGGAACTAGTGCTTCAGTTAAGAAAGTACCAGTTTTGCCTGTTGATGGAGAAACCAATATACTTATAACTGCTTCGTTACCATATGTCAATAATGTTCCACACCTTGGGAATATTATTGGTTGTGTGCTCTCTGGTGACTGCTTTGCTAGATTCTGTCGTTTGAGAGGAGACAATGTTCTCTATATCTGTGGCACTGATGAGTATGGCACTGCTACTGAAACAAAAGCAATTGCTGAAGGTTTAACACCTAAGCAAATTTGTGATAAATATTTTACAGTTCACTCTGAGGTGTATAAATGGTTTAACATTCAGTTTGACTATTTTGGCCGAACTACCACTGACCTCCAGACCAAGATAACCCAAGATATATTTTGGGATCTTCAGAGGAATGGCATGATAAGCCAAGATTCTGTGGAGCAGCTTCATTGTGGAAAATGTAACAGATTTCTTGCAGACAGATTTGTGGAAGGCACTTGCCCCCACATAGGCTGTGGCTATGAGGATGCACGAGGTGACCAGTGCGATAGTTGTGGGAAACTCATCAATGCCGTGGAACTCATAAAGCCCAGGTGTAAGTTATGTTCTAGTCCACCAAGTGTAAAGTCATCAAATCATCTCTTCTTGGATTTACCAAAGATTGAAAAAGGTTATTCGCCTTGGCTTGGTATGTCATCAAAGAACTGGAGTAACAATGCAAAAGTTATTTGTGAGAGCTGGTGCAGGGATGGACTGAAGTCACGTTGTATCACCAGAGATTTGAAATGGGGAACACCAGTTCCATTAGATGGTTTTAAGGACAAGGTCTTCTATGTATGGTTTGATGCCCCTATTGGATATGTGAGTATCACTGCAAATTACACCAGTGAATGGGAGAAATGGTGGAAGAATCCAAGTCAAGTGAAATATTATGAGTTCATGGCCAAAGACAATGTTCCTTTCCATGGTGTTGTATTTCCTTCTGTGTTGATTGGTACAAAACAGAATTGGACAATGGTGTCCAACATTCTCGCCACAGAATTCCTCAATTATGAAGACGGGAAATTCTCCAAGAGTAGAGGATTTGGTGTGTTTGGTGATCAAGCTATCAACACAGGCATTCCAAGTGATATTTTTAGGTTCTACTTACTTTTCGTAAGGCCTGAGTCACAAGATACAACCTTTTCATGGGTTGATTTCCAGTTAAAAAACAACAGTGAGCTGTTGAATAACTTGGGGAATTTTGTTCATCGGTCTCTGTCCTTTGTGTTCAAGTTCTTCAACAGAGCTATACCAGAAGCCCATCCAACAGAGTCGGACTATCAAATTATGGCTGCGATAAATATTGAATTAGAGCAGTACTATTCTGCAATGTGTGCTAATCGTCAGCGTGATGGCTTGAGGAGTATTCTCGCCATCACAAAGATTGGTAATCAGTATATCCAGGAAAATGAACCATATAAACTCATTAAACCAGACCGGACAGAGGAGGATAAAAAGCGAGGTGCTACTGTCATTGCCATAGCAGCTAATATTGCAGCTCTTGTCAGTATAATTTTGGAACCATACATGCCAGATACCTCGAAGAAGATCAAGTCATATCTCAATAATCCCTCAGTACTGAACAGCCTTCCATCAGCCTTCTCATGTTTTTTACCTGCTGGTCATGCTATTCAAGAACCAAAGCCACTCATCACACAGCTTGATGATGACACCATCAAGAAACTATTTGAAGAGTTCAGAGGTCAGTCTCCAGAAAAAAAAGTAGCTGATCCAGCAGAGGTGGCTAAAATGGAAGCTCGCGTTGCTGAACAGGTAGGGATGATAAACCGAACCTTCATTTTAAGGTTTACTTTTTTGTTCCAGATGTTTTCCCTAGTGTGGTTGTTATTGGTAACAGTAAATGGCTTGGATGTAAAAAAAACTTCAGTACAGTGAACCCCTCGTATTCGTGGTCTCCAGATTCGCAGACGCAAGTATTCGCGGATTTCCCTCTGGAACATATACCCCCATTATTCGCTTGAAATTTGTGTATTCGCGGTATTTTTCTATGAGAAATATCCACAAATTTTTCTATAAGAAATATCCACAAATTCATCTTAAAATGCACTTTGTTATAAAACTATTAAAAAAACCAGGTGTAAGTATTTTTAGTGGTTTTTTCTTGAGTTTTTTACCTAACAAAATAGGCAGTTTTAAGCATGGGTTCGGTTTCAACTATTCGCAGGTTTTAGCTATTCTTTTGGGGTGGGGTCTGGTAGGCATCCGCCGCGAATACGAGGGGAACTCTGTATTTACTTTCTTTTTCTGGAAATTATATTTGTAGCTGAAAGTTGAATGGTATTTTTGCACTTAGATTTAAGAATGGAATCTTGTGTAAGATTTTCTGCAAAACTTTGCAGTAAAAGTACATATGAGAATTTAGGTTCTGAAGTTGATCAATATTTGTATAAGTTGAAATCTTTGTGTAAATTTTCTATCCCCTTTCAAATTTTTATGTGCAGTATCTGAACAAAGCATAAATGAATGAAAATTCTGTAAATTAATTGGATAAGCTTTTCCCTCCTAGTTTGTCATAAGGAAGGAAAGAAAATAGTAGAATTTTTTGTACAAGAATTCATGTTTTCAGATCCTTATTTTATGGTTATATATTTGTACATAATAAACTACGTTAACATCCATCCCTAGGGCAACAAAGTGCGTGAACTGAAAACCAGTGGCACAGCTGGTAAAGATGCCATTGCTGCTGCAGTAGCTATGCTCCTCAAGTTGAAAGAGGAGCTGGCAGCAATGAAGGGAGAAGAACCAGCTTCGTCTGGTAAGGACAAGAAGAAAAAAGGTGGAAACACAGGGAAGAAAGAGTCCAGTGCACCAGCTCCTTCTAGCAAACCTGAGGCACCGGCTGCATCTAACCCAGCAGAAGTTGATCGTCTGCAAGCTTTAGTCACAGAGCAGGTAAGTTTTAAAGTCTCATTTTTTAACTCTATTAGACCATATTTTCTTTGCAATTTATATTCTGTGTTTTGGGGTTCAGGGTGGATAGTGAAGGTGTGCCTTGTTTATATTCCCATATTTTGCACCATAATTCATTACTGATTTGTGCATGATAAACAGTTGTTCAGTTATTAGAATGGGTGAGTCCTAGTATCCATGAAGTGGATGATTACATAAAATTTATAAGTGAACATTGAAGCTCTATGAGATGAAAAGGCCATCTGAAGCAAAATTAAAACACTAGAAAAATATGCCTTTCTGAGCTGATTTTAGACACACTATTCACATCGTTTCATTATATTGCAGGGCAACCATGTACGAGAACTTAAAGGAAAAGAAGGAACCTCAAAAGAAGCAATAGCAGCTGAAGTTGCTAAGCTTCTTGACCTCAAGAATCAGCTCGCATTAGCGCAAGGCATCGATCCAGCCACGTTGAATTCGAAAGATAAAAAGAAAAAGAAGAAGTGATAATGGTACTGGTTAGATGTGAAAGTTTTTATTTCATATTATTTAAAAGCTGTACTTACTTGAAAAATACAATTTTTATGAGTTGATGCATATTTTGATTTTCTTGAAACTTGTATTTTATGGTTGACGTTGTTGGATAAATTACCAAATATTACTCATGGTTTATGAAGTAGTAGTTAACAGAGGTTTCCAAAACTTGGCAGTAGAAATAAACACAGGTCTGGAGAATGCAATCCAAGGATTACTGATTTTCAGTGAGTCAAATGAGATTATAAGGCAGCTTAAAACAAGAATGGATCTCTCCTAGCTATAGGAATCATAGACAAAAATCTGTTTGTATCAGAAAATTTATAAGGATATTTTATGATAGCCAAGAGAAAGAGATATGGTTGCTTGTATTGCTTAATGTTAATCGGTAAGTAAACTTTCAGTTCAGTCAAGAAAGGACATGGAAGATGAAGAGTTGCAAGAAAAGTTTCAGAAGGATGAATGAAGACATCCGTATATTTAGTAACTAAAACATATAAGTCTCAGAGAGTAAGATGTACATGGAAAATTCCATCCACCTCAGACTTGCAAATCAGGCACACACATTTGCAGATCCTATTTGCATTTGGTCTCTAAAATAAGCACTAGTGATGCAAAACTCAAGTCGATCAGGTTCACCATTTAACAGCTAAAGATCAGGACCTTTGTTAGCATGAAAAGAAATAGAAGAAAGAAGCTGTGGTACATTAGTGTGTACTGAGCATAAGAATTTATCACAAGAGATGTTTGTCTTTGCAGAATATAAATGGAGAAAGAGATTTAAATTTCCAAAACTTATAAGATTAGTAAATGGGGAAGACAAGGAGGTGAAGCACTTTGTTGTAGTATTAAAAGGGCAGGTTGTAGAACATTTCTTTTATATTTTGGACCCTGCCTTTGATAGCAAAAAAACATCTAGTGTCAGCTAGAAACTCGTAAAAAATTCAATAGAATTGTATATGCAAGGAACTGGTAGCATCTTTCCTCTGTCAAGAGTTAGGTGGAACAGCTGCCGACCCAAATTGGGCCTTATGATGTCTCGCTTTTCTTATTGCTTTTGACATCTTATTCTTTCTCCTCCCTAAAGCTGGTTCCTGTTTGCCCATGTTGTCTTCTGTGTTTAGTGTGAGTGATTTGTGTGCTTGTGACAAAGAGTTCTAGTTCTAGATCGTAAGACAAGTGCAGGATAGGACGCTCTAAAAGAGACAGAGTGAAGTCGAATGGGAGTAGATAACCTACCTAAAGGACATCTGCTATCCAGGGCACTGCTCCATAGCTCAGCCACATAGCCCATTGGCTTGCCAGGCATCACCCACTGGGGGCAATGAGCCGGGAGAAGCACACACTCTATCATCTCGTACTTCTACCTCTGCCCCTATTTCCCTCCCTCTTGTAGCCCTGCTCTGAAGGGGCCATATTGTGCAGGCTTCTTCGTTGAAGAGATCAGTTGAGCAGGTTTAGGTGCAGGAGCAGGTCTCACATCATCATCTGTGTAGGCCATTGGGTCTGCCTCCCAATATTAGGTTGAGACTCACAGCAGATGTACATACTTACTTTGTGCTGAGCTAGCCTATTGTTTGTATCTGTCATCAGCTACCTCCAGCATATCTTTTGGCAACAGCAATTGAGATTCTAAAAGACCACCATTCCATAGTGACAATAAGGAATCCACATTACTGAACGGGCTACTATGGCTAGGGCCACATCCTTCTCAACAGAAAATATGTCCATAAATTCATACTCAGATTCATTAAGTATGAAATAGCCATAGACCCAGGTGGAATAATCTGGTAAAAGCTGTCTCATCCACTGAATACCTTATAGGTGTCCAGCAGCAAGAACAGCAAGAAGCATTGAGACAGATTGTGCATGTGATGACAGAGGAGGAGGAAAAGATAGAATAGTAGTTGATGTGGAAAGAGGTGGATGAAAATTTACAAAAAGTAGTAGGAACTTTCGGAAGAGGTGCATAAATGAAAATCTAAACTAGATATTTTCAAAAGGAACTGCACATGACAGACGAAAATTGGGAAACTCGTTCCATTTGTGACCTAGTGAAATGGAAATCTGAAGTAAAAGCATTAATGATAAGATGATAAGACAGTTGCATATAAAATTTGCCTCCATATGCTGAAAGAAATTTTAGACAAACCGAGGTTTAATCCTTCTCTGGTAAAGCAAGATCATTATACTGTACCTTATGTGACTGAACTATAAAAAGGTTGAGTAAAATCCAGGTTTCATAGTTGTCACCAGTAATATAAAACATTTACAGAATGCCAGATAATGGTATACTGTACTTCATCCGAACTAGGGAAAGGGATTCACAAGGAAAACTGTTTCTCACATATCTTGATACAATGAGTCATCAGTTGCTATAGTCTCGCCAAGACACTGAAGGCCACTAATTTCCATTAGGAACTCTTTTAACAATTCCACCAGTTGGGAGTATGCCTTACCAAAACTGCTTCCTATTTCTTCACAGGTAAGAGTTTGGATTTTATAGTTTTATTTCAGAGAAACTTATTTATGTCAGTCAGTTTTTGCCATTTTTGTGGTTGTGGTGCTATTTCACTGTTCGTTGGTACATGATCATGTTAACTGTGCTTTGCAGGAAGGTAGGTGTATTTCCAAGCTCCATTATTACAGACTTCATCTTTAATTTTGAGCTTTCATCTTTAATTTTGAGCTCTGACAATTATTGTAGTGAGCAGGTGTAGTAACACTATTTGGTCTACATAGTTGTGTTTTGCAATCGAATTCAGACGAACACTGTGATATAGGTAATTGATCTAATCCTTGAAGAATATTTATAATGAAGAATAAGATATAATCTGGCATACCCTTGTAATTTTTTTTTTATGACTTGCTTAAGAAAGCTGCTTTTCTGTGATCAGGTACACTAAAACTCTAAAGGAAGTCATTAAAATTGAAATGACAAATCATATAAAAAGATCTAAGGTTAAAGTGAAAAAATAAGGAACATTTACTTGTCATGTCAGCTCCACGAATTGACAGTACAATTGCACCAGTGGGCAGCCTCTCACCTTGTGGATCTTTCAGATAGATACATTCCAGGTAAGAAAACATTGTGGCGGACAAGCTGAGTTGTTGGGTTCAAGTTCTGGGGACTGAGTCGTCACATGTAGAATGGTTTCCCGATCTCTGTATTACTGGCTGAATGGTTTCCCGATCTCTTTGTATTACTGGCCGAATGGTTTCCCGATCTCTGCATTATTGGCTGAGGCTCAGAGGGAGATTCCCCCATGGCACAACCTTTGCCAATTGCACATCGAGAGGTTTCACCAATCGGTAGGGGTCCCTATCTCTTCATGGCTGGACACTATCCAGTGTCTCTTGAGAACATGGGTCTTTTCTTGCAAAGCAAGTAGTACAGAGATGTCAGGCTATCTCAGAAGATCATCTACAGCCTTTCTCTCCAGTCAGAGCTTCTGTTCAACAATTAGTGGACTTACTCATTTTTTTCCATAGGAAGAAGCTACTCTGTTTCAGCCATCAAGGGTTATAGAGCTGCTCTAGGATTGGTTTTGTGTTTAAAGGATTTTAGACCTTTCATCTTCATTGGAAGTCTTTTATGCTTCTCAGAAGTTTCAAACTGTCCTGGTCTGCAAGAGATCTTAAACCTCCTAAATGGGACTTTACTCTGGTACTTAGCAGTCTCACTTGAGCTCTATATGAACCCATATAGGATCAACAGACAGAAATTTAACTTTCAAAACAGTTTTCTTTCATCGAAGAGAGTTGGTGAACTTCCTGGTCTCTCTTTTAACATTGGACGTATGAGATGTTGGGGTCTGTAGCGTTCGAATGTGTCCTGGAATTCATAACCAATACACAGAATCCCTAGGTTCATAATGACAGATTCAAGTCTTTCTCAATCCCCTCCCTTGGAGATTTGTTGGTAACAACCCAGACGAATTACTCTTATTCCATGTCAGACAACTGTGTAGCTATTTGAAAAGGACTCATCATCAGCTATTTGAAAAGGACTCATCATCTCAGACTTGAGTGTTGAGGACATTTGTTAGCACAGGCCGGAACAAGAAAGCAAGAAAGAAGTGTCCATGAACATAATCTCCTTTTGGCTACAAAACCCCCTCATTTTGGGACCACCTTGACGTGGTGAGGGGGCTCTCCTCAGGAATCTCTTCCCAGGTTCGAACCCAAGAGTCCCATATGACATTATATATTTTCGAGTAAACTTATGTGGACCTTTCCATTTTTTGCCAAAATTTTTGAAAGCAAATAAATGAGAAAACATATCATGGCTTAACGTGGAGTTAAATCCGAAGCTAAATAGTGAGAACTGTGGTAGATCCATCATCTACCCGACAATGTTCGGACCTGTTTTTCAGGCGGAACTATTCTGTGGAGCTGGACCACGGATTCCAGGGGGGGCCTGGTTCTAGGAATAGAACTCTCGGCATTCTATCCAGTTTGCCCATAATGTGATTAGGATGGGGATAATTGTATTAACATAATACTCTTAGTCCTAGCAAGCGGGTTCTGCTTACACTTGGGCCATACTAATCATGTTATGCCATCCCCTTTTGGGGTAGGGTAGGGATGCGGACATTTGGGAGTCCTTTCTCACTTGTGCCTTTGGCAGAAAATTTAACTTCGCGAAGGGCCAATGATATCTTTTCAAGAATTTTTTTTTTTTTTTTTGTGTAAAAACTCAAAATTTATGAACTGTGAAATAAATGATTTGAGTACCCCTGGGCCCCATGATGGAAAAACTACGGCACAGTTGATGACCATTGGCACGTCACTCCCGAATTTCCTAGGTACTGCCACAAGTAGTGAAAGTACTATAAAAGATACAAAGGAACACCCTGTTCCAAGTAAAGCAGCAGAGCCAGAAAACCAAATAGAGTGCATAAATACAAAAGAAACAAACAAAAATAAATTGGTAAACTCCAATATCGTAACAATGGAACCATATATAATGAACAATAATTCTGAATTAGAGACAAATAATCCTCTCAGCAATACAGAAAAATATAAAAATCATAATAGACAAGCAACATACATAAAAACAAGGACCAAAAAGAAACAAAAATTACCGACTTAATCCCACATTGGTACATTTTGATGACCTCTTTGGACCAGATAATTGGTCAAGATTTCTAGTCCTCAAAGCTGACAACAAAATCTCAGCAGCGATGCTAGAAAACAAATTACTTAACATATATCCAACACAAGACATGGAATGCAGACACATCAAGGACAATGAATGGCTTATCCAAGTAACCAATAAAAAGCAGTCCACTGCCTTTTTAAGTATAACAGAAATAAAGAATATAAAGGTAATAATTACAAGCCATGAAACATTGAATTATGTACAGGGTACAGTCATCCTACCCAATAGCGAGCAGGAGCTTCCTTCAAAACAACTATTGCTAGACTCCCTAAAATTGAGATATAACAATATCCACGATTTAGAAATATACTCTATTTCAAGTAGGAAAGATAAAAGTAAAAATATCAACATTGCCAAAATAAAATTTACAGGCCAAGACTTACCATTTAAAATAAAAATTCTTGGACAAAATAGAGAAGTTCGTCCTTTTGTTCCTAAACCATTACAATGTACACAGTGCTCAAGGTATGGACACACATACAAAAGATGCCGTAATAAAGCTATATGTGCAGTCTGTGCATCAGATGACCATACCACTAATTGGAACTGTAAACAATCAAAATGTATTAATTGTGGACTAGCCCATCACGCAAAATCTAAGGAGTGTTCATTTTACCAATATAACACAGAACTTCAGTTGTTAATAAATAGGACAGGAATGTCAGTCATGGAAGCCAGACTTGAGCTAAAAGTAAGAGGCGTTAACAATCCATCCAAAACCCCCACCTTTTCAAATGTGACTAAAAATCAAGACATCAAACAGCACAATGACAAACAAGATAGTATAAACATGGAAACTGGATTTCATACCAATAATACTGAAACCCAAAATAAAAGTGATATTACAACAACCAATACCACCACCAACATAGATGATTCAGTTATCCATGGAAAAGAACTTCCAATAGAAGAAGAATTAAATAATGATGATAATCGAACTGGCAAAAAGAAAAGAATTCTAGAAAGAACCCCACCTAAGGGAAAAAAAGTAAATATTGAAAATTACAATCAATCCAGAGAGACTCCAACTACACCAGGAGAACATTTTAAAAAAGATATTAAACTAACCTCATCACAAGTGGAAATACACAATTACCCTCAATCTAACAGCCAACATCTGGACAGTAAAGATCACTCTTTACAATTTCCATCAAATAATACTAATGAAAATCATACCATTAAACCAAACCAAAATATAACTATCACCCCCCAACCATCCACAAGACCGAAATATCCCATTAACAACAACAAAACAAATAACCCCTCAAACCAACAGTCCTTATCACTACAGAAAAGGAACAATAGAATTACAAAACCAGAAATTTCTAAAGCTAGACCAAAAACTTCTGAACCAATAATTAACATTACCAAACATGCTTCATCTTGTGGTTGTAATGAATGCTTTGTAAGTACATATAACCAACTAACTACCAAGACAGAGGACACAGTACGAAATTGTATTGACAATTTTACCAAATTAAGGAGGTGCCCTTTAACACACCAACATGAGAACGAATTATGTTCTGAATCCTTAAAATACAAAAAGGAAATTATAAAATCAAAAATAGACTTATTAATATTCAACTATGAAAAACAAACAACTGCCAGAATCTAATAACCAAACATACAAATACAACGATTAAAAAACCACAAATAAATTCAAATGCATATAAACTACGAGATAAAGTAAAATCAGCAATCAATTTACAGAATTTAACACCAATTCCTCCCAATAATGGAATATAAAATCATTCAATGGAATATAAATGGTCTCTTAACCCGACTACGTCTGGGTGAATTACAAAGAATCATACGAGACCACAACCCAATGTGCATATGTCTACAACATATAGGAAGTAACCCTACATATATCCAACACTATAAAATTGCCTGTTATTCACCAACTGACGGTGGAAAATTAGGCACAGCCATATACGTTCATAATAGCATTACATATGAAACCATGTTGACATACCATCTATGCCATATCAAATAACATCAATTAAACTGTATATGCCTGATAAAAGTAAAATTACTATTTTGTAATTTATATAACCAACCAAATTTCAATGCAAATTTCAGTGATTTTTCTGAACTTATTAGCAAAAGTATACAGGAACCACTACTTATAGTAGGAGATTTTAATGCACATAATCCATTATGGGATATTGATAACCCCACTGACACATCCGGAATCAACATAGAGAATACTATAATGAAACACAATCTGTATTGTCTCAATGAAAGCAAAGTCCAACATATTTTCAAATACACACCTAACCTTTTCTTCAATTGACATTTCATTATGTTCAAATGATGTAGCGGAGAAATTTGAATGGAACGTCCTAGACGATTCATACACAAGTGACCATTTCCCAATCATTCTGAACTACTTAAGTAATGTCAAAATATTGCCACCTACAAGATATAATATCCAAAAAGCTAACTGGGATAAATATTTCCTATACACACGAAACATACCACCATTCCCACATAATGAAGATCACAATACTACATGTGAATCCTTCTCAAACTTCATAATAAATGCTGCAGATAAAAGTATTCCAAAAACCAAAACACATTCCACAAAATCCCCTGTCCCATGGTGGAATCCAACATTAACAACATTAAGTAAAATAAAACATATATTGAGTCGCAATCTAAACAGACTCAAAACTCGCCTTAAATCACTCAACAAAATGCCCTATAGTATAAACATATTAAACAAAATAGTTATAACAAACATAACAATTAACCACATTAAACCACTATATAACAAATATACAGCCAAATTTAGTAAACGGTAATAGCTGAAAAAATCGCATCATGGAAGGAATATGTCTCAAACATATCTTCAAACACATCCACAAGGGATGTCTGGCAAAAGATAAGGAAAATCAATGGAAAACATATAAGACCTCCAAGAAGTGCAATACATTTAAATGGAAAAATATACCATGATACTTATGAAATATCAAACATAATTGGGAAACATTTTGAAAACATCAGTGCTTACTCCAGCCTAGATACACATTTTCAAAGTATCAGAAAACAAAAAGAAAATATAATACTCAATTTTGAAACACTTGAAGACCTGGAATATAACTATATTTTTAACATGGATGAACTAGATAATGCCATCAACTCTTGTCATCCCTCTGCACCAGGATATGATAAAATATCATTTGAAATGATAGAAAAATTAGCTCCTATAGCTAATCATATTTATTAAATTTTACAATAGTATCTGGCTAAAACGTGTCTTTCCTGATAAATGGAAACATGCCATAATTATTCCAATAAACAAACCAGGAAAGGATGCAAGTAATCCATCCAATTATAGACCGATATCTCTAACAAGTTGCCTATGCAAAATCTTAGAAAAAATGGTTAATGCACGATTAACGTATGTAATAACCAAAGAATCCATTTTAACACCAACACAATCTGGTTCAATAGCTGGCAGATCAACCCTAGATCCCTTAACACATTTAGAAGATCATATCAAAAAAGGCTTTGAACAAAAGAAATTAACAGTAGCTATATTTTTTGATATAGAAAAAGCATACGATACAACATGGAAACATAACATCATGCAAAAACTCCACTCCAAGGGACTAAGAGGCCACTTACCAATATTTATTAAGAACTTCTTAACAAACAGAACTTTTCAAGTAAGAGTAGAAAATTCCTACTCAGTAACCTATAAAACTGGAAGAAGGAATCCCTCAAGGTAGTGTCTTGAGCTGTACATTGTTTGCTTTAGCAATCAATGACATTACTATAAATTTACCAAGTGGTGTAAAAAACAGTTTATATGTTGATGACTTTGTCATTTACTATACGAGTAGTAATCTGAGACATGCTCAGAGAGTTCTCAGTACTGCCATTTCAAATATATGTAGTTGGGCAAATTCAGTTGGATTTAAATTTTCAACTGATAAAACAAAAGCAATCGTCTTCTACAAAGACAAAAGGTGGATGAAGAACCAAACAATCAAACTGCATCTTTATAGCACTGAAATACAATTTTGTACAAAAATCAAGTATCTAGGAGTAATATTTGATCAACATTTAAATTGGAAAGAGCACATCAAATACATTAAAGCCAAGGGCATCAAAGCCCTTGCCATATTAAAAAAGTTATCACACACTAATTGGGGAGCAAAGCGAGACATTTTATTAATGATATATAAGGCAACAGTCTTATCCATAATAGATTACTGCTGTCCAATATATTCATCCGCCTCAGAATCTGCATTAAAATCTCTCGATGCAGTGCACCATGAAGGCGTGCGATTGTGCACAGGAGCTTTCCGATCGTCCCCAACAAACTCACTTTTGGTGGAGGCAGGTGTTTTGCCCTTAAAACATCACCGTAATTTAAAAACAATACAAAGAGGTCTTCAATGCAAGCAGGATCGTCTCCTGCAACTTACTGCTTCCAAAACTGTAATCAAGTAACAGCAGTTAATAGTACTAGCTCTTTCCCAAAAAGAGCTAGATACATAATGAACATACATAATATGAATCCAATTTTTCACCCACCAATGGAATTGCCACCACCATGGATTTTAAATAGAGTAAAGATATGTACCTCCCTGTCTTACCTACTCAAAAAACAAATGACAAGTACGGAAATGTACCGCCAACATGCTTTGGAGCACATTAGAAGAAAAGGCGACAAATTTATGATATATACAGACGGCTCCAAAAATAATGTTGGAGTAGGAGCATCTGCATATCGAAAAATATGTTAAGTAAAAAAAGCCTACCTTCAATATCATCAGTATTTACTGCTGAAGTCACAGCCATACAGATGGCTCTAGATATGATATCTGAGGCAAAAGCAAGTGTCTCTGTTATTTTCAGTGACTCACGTAGCGCTATAGATGCAATAAGACAGTATAAACCAGGAAACCAAATAGTACAGGAAATTCAAATAAAAATTCATCAACTCCTAATAATCAGGAATATCAATGGAAATATGTTGGATTCCAGCACACGTGGGAATAAAAGGAAATGAATATGCAGACTCTGCTGCCAAATTAGCCTGCACTATCCCTCCAACAATTTCATATGCCCCAGTGTCAGACTGGGTAAAATCAGTTAAAACATTAATTTACCAGGATTGGAAAGAAGAATGGGCCTCTGTGCCAACAACAAATAAACTTAAAAATATAAAAACTGAAGTCTATGCATGGAGGACATCCTCACAGGAGGAAAGAGCAAAAGAGGTGATCCTAGCAAGGCTACGTATAGGACACACAAGATTCTCACATGGTCACTTGATGTCAACACCACATGCTGACCCAGTGAAATGTAACAGATGTCAAACACCCATGACAGTACAGCATTTGCTTGTTGAGTGCCCAAATTGGACCCAGCAAAGATCTATTTATCTGCGGAGTTCGGAAATGAAAAATATTCTTGCGGAAAGCAGGGATTTTTCAATTAATAAAATCATAAATTTTTTAAATAAGACGGGTTTCTCAAATAAAGTCTAATTTTTTTTTTTTTTTTTCTCAGGATTGATCCCTGAGAACCAGCCCGAGAAGAGTCTACTTGAGACTCAGAGGTCTGGAAAAACTAACACCTATTAATAATAATAATGGCTACAAAAAGTCATTAGGCAGAGCTTACAGTATGTTTTCTCATTCAAATGCCAATACAGGCAGTCCCCGGGTTACGACGGGGGTTCCGTTCTTGAGACACGTCGTAAGCCGAAAATCGTTGTAAGCCAGAACATCATAAAAAATCCTAAGAAAACCTTACTTTTAATGTTTTTGGGTGCATTCAAAACTATGTAAACTGCATTCTTATTGCATTTTTCATAAAAAAACCCTACAAATATTGATTATTTTGCATTTTTGGTGTCATATTTGTTCTGCCAGATGAGCGTGTAGCGTTCG
>NC_061109.1:60091778-60106778 GCF_015104395.2 Macrobrachium nipponense
TGTAGCGTTCGTAACTCTGGAAATAATTTCTGATGAATATAATTGAAAAGCGCCTTAATCCGGAACGTCGTAAGCCAAACCCGTCATAACCTGGGGACTGCCTGTACAGTATGAGCAAGAGCACACAATGTTAGGGGCCAAGGCCCCTTCCATGGCTGTCAAAAAGAACTCGTTGGTTCACGGTATTTTGAAGGCCAGTATAGATGGCTTCGCCAAACCTTCTTCATATCCTTCTATCTACGGTACGTTGCCCACAGGTCTTTGGACACTTTGCTTGGGTTTGGTGGTGATTGCTCAACAAGTTGTGTACAATCTCGTCCAGTGCCCCGATGTTCATTATGAAAAGGAGATTGAATGGGATGACTGGTCTTCTTTCTTTTTCTTTTTCAGTTCAAATAGCGGGCAGTGGAGAGAATTGGTCCATCATGTGCTGGAACTGATTAGATACAGGTGAGCGAGCTTCTATTTTATTTTGTTATATTTGATTGTTCGTACACAATACAAATTCCCTTCCTGTCTCTTAGAGGAGGAGAGAGGAACTGATAGCAAACAAGGTTGGTGGCTAACATAGATTTTGTCTCTGACAATTACAGGTTCTGTACCATCCTCCAAGACACAGTGTAGATATGAATTCACACTGTCTCTTAGCTTGGATGTCTGGCTGTTCAGTAAACTTATGGTTAACAGATCAGAGGCTTATGACTCCTTCCTATCTTTGGAAGTGAGCCCAGGTGGGCTGAACCTCCAGTTGGTTCTGAGGTTTTCCTTATTCGCCCTTCAAGAGTAAGTCTTCCCCTTACGTCAAGATTCAATTTTGTTCTGTTTATTAACAAATGACAAATTTTTAATCCGTTTGTATTTTCCATAACTAACAAACCTTCGGTCTTAGCGTATATGGCTCACCTCAAGCCACCCCTCATTCAGTTACCTGGCTTGAAGAAAACTGGTACGTCACTGTGTAGATGGGGTGAATCAGTTTGGGCTGCTTCCTCCTCCTTCGTCCCTGTTGGCTCCCATTGCCTCCAAATCCTTCTGCAATTTTTTTTTTTAGCCAGACTCCAGCAGGTGCTAGAGAATTTTCCCCTTATGTTTTAAGGCAGGTTTGTTAGTTATTAAAAATTTGTCATTTTTTAAAAATGTCCAAAATCACAATTAAATAAGTCGGAAAAATCAGTACCAGATCATAAAATTCACTCAAGTCAATGAAAAAGTACAGAAAAGGAATAATCAAAGAAAAATTTAGATAAAAGATAAAATTCTATATTGACATATGAGTTTTGGAAATTGGGTTACTCACTTTATGACTCAGTTATCATGAAGTCAGCAGTCTAAAGATTACGTATCACTGAAACCTTACACAAGAAAACCATCGCCTCAGTGGCGTGATCAGTATGGTCTTGACTAGCCACCTCGGTGGCTGCGAGTTCGATTCTCGGATATTCCATTGAGGTGTTAGATATGTGTATTTCTGGTGATAGAAGTTCACTCTCGACATGGTTCGGAAGTCACGTAAAGCCGTTGGTCCCATTGCTGAATAACCACTGGTTCCATGCAATGTAAAAACACCATACAAACAAACAAAATCATCAGAGATGGTAAGAAGACAGTCATGTTAATTATCAAGTTTTGTAATAGTACACAGAGAATGTAAAGGAAACCCCTCTCATTTGGTTGCTCTTTCTGTTGCATATATCAGTTGTGCAAGGCAGGAATTCATTCTAAAACTGATCTTCTGATATGATGGTATATACCAACCCATATGTTGTCATGCACCTCACACAGTGCTGTGTAGACTTTCATTCCTTTCACTGTACCTCCAATCATATTCTCTTCCATCTTTCTTTCCACCTTCTTCTACCAGGTGTTTCATGGTGCAACTGCGAGGTTTTTCTCCTATTACACCTTTCAAGCCTGTACTTTAAATTTCTCTTTCAGCGCTGAATGACCTCATAGGTCCCAGCACTTGACCTTTGACCTAAAGTCTGCATGCCATTCTATTCTTAAAAAGATAAATTCTTATACAACATTTTGTTGCATCAGTATTTCGTTTTTGTAGCTTGCAGTATCGTAATGATCTTTATTTTATGAAAGCTTTTAATTTTATTTCTTATGATCCCTAAATACAAAGTATAAAAAACTTAAATTGCTTCTGAATAAATTTATTGAAGTAGTTTCACAGGTATTTGTTTTCCAAGAGATATTAGTTCATCCTTTGAGCACAGAATTCAACCAAAAATGCTACAGCAGCACCACATATTCCTGAATAAAAAGAAAAATACATTAGCACCTCAACTTACACTAATGCACTTAATAGCTACATTATTGTGATAGTTTATTTTAGGTTATCTGTCGCTGGTATAGTGGTTAATGTCTTGGTATCCTATTCAGATGTAGGGAGTTCATGCCTCCTCCAGGGTAATGAAGAATCACTGGGTCTGTATCAGGATCACTTACTGCTGTAGTGTGGGATCTGTAGTGGGGTTGGGATTAACCTGGCTGTTGTTCCCCTGAGCACCTTAAGGTGCAGTAGAACTGAGAAAGGGAACTGTAACCTCAACTTTAAATTGAATGACAATTGTAAAGAACAGTTTAATTGAGGCCAGAAATTATGTGGGATGACTTGGAAATTTTCAAGTGTACGTATGTCATACTTGGAAGGGCTATCACAAAACAGTTGTCATTTCCTGAATGGTTTAACTAACACATATGATTACATATTACACAATGCAACCATGATCTGCCAAGACTAATACACCATGAAATTGAGCTTAAATTCTACCAAGTAGCTACCTGAGGCAAGTATTGCAAATGCCCCCCACAACTGTCTGATATTGAGGGGAGCTGTTGGTTGCTGGCCCTCCTCTCTTCCCGGAGGTAATTTGCATTGGGTTCCGTTGTTAACCACTTGGTTGATGAGATGATCAATCCATCCATGCTCTTGTAATTCTTGTAACCTACGATTATGAAAAAGTTAATGGGTTTAATATTTCATTATTACTTTGCCAGCTGCTGTTGATTACATACACATGATCTTGGATACTTAACTATTTATAAGTATCTGAAGTTTCACTTAAAGTTTAATTATCTTCTAAGACATTTTTCTAATAAAACTTTCTGTAATTTTTTTTTCTAATATTTGTCCGAAAGTTCGTATCAAACCTCAGTAGCTTGAAGAGCTAGCCGCACTCTACAGTAGGTCATGATTACATAGTTGTTTTTACATAGCACATATTTGAAGTACCTTAATATAACATCCAATGGGAAGTTCACTACATTTTCTTTCATATTGAGATAAATGAATTATCCAGTGTCATACAGTGCGTGGTATAATAGGGTATGTACAGTACTTATGAATTGTCCCTTGAATGATATTATTAAAGCTACAGTTTTATATTCAGATATATGTATGTGTAATTCGGTATACTATATGCTTCCTAATGAGATATATAGTCTTGAGCAGAGTATGAAGGTATCACAATCTTTATTCTGTTGAAAATTGTAATTCCTACGGTATACACAATATCAATAAAAGTAAGTAGGTCAAAACCAACATAATGCCGTATCTTAATTTTAAGAGACAGAAAACTCACCAAAATCTTAAACTTTCCATTAGAAGAGAATTTCTCTGCAAAACTAAGGTGTAGGAGTGAGTTACAATATTTTCCCTGGGAGTGAAGTAATCACATCTTGCTGTTGCAGAAAAAGTCTTAGCCACCATGAGGTTCCCACTCAGACTGTCACATATACCTAGAAGTAAATTAAATGGTAATTCTTGACACTCTTATCTTATGTGGTTTACATGGGGTTCCTACTCAGACTGTCACATATACCTGGAAGTAAATTAAATGGTAATTTCTAACACTCTTATCTTATGTGGTTTACATGAGGTTCCCGCTCAGCCTGTTGCATATACTACATACCTGGAAGTAGTCAATGTTAATTCATGACACCATCAAGCTTATTATGCATTTTGCAATAGTACAGTGGTAGGAAGAGGTGGAAAAAGAGCCAAATGTCACATTTAACTATTACTGTTCAATCACATACAAAATTATCACTGTAGTAAACAGAGGTTGAGGATTTTTACTGTTCTATAGGTTTAGCCTTTGTTTTGAAGATTGAGAGTGATAGTACTTTTTATTTGTTAGGTATTTAAAAATGTGTCTTCTGGAGGTGAAGATTGACTGGTATTTTGTGATTTGTTATTTATTTAAGAATGCATGTCTCATAAATGAAATAAAATATTAATTGTAGCAGCATCATTTGTAACCCTAGCTTTTGTCACTCTTAAAAAACTTTAACCTCCGATTGGATGTATTAAACGTTGATTAAAATTGTCTGTCGTATGCCGATTGGACGTATGGTACGTGGATAAAAAAAAGTTTTTTTTTTTAAATTCGAATCGCGCCTTGGGGGATGCTGGGAGTTCACGGATCAAGCTGTTGTTTTGTTTACCAGCGTGACCCAGGTGCACATGCGCGAAATGCCTCCTTCTTGCATCAGCCAACATCAGCGACGCGTCGTCCGTGAGCAATCTTTTGCCGCAACTGTGCTTTGCCGAACTTTTGCGAGAGTTTGAGTATTTGTGGTGGTACTAGACGTACGTAGAGATGTCTCAATGACGTATGGAGTGTGAAAGGCACGTTTTACCCCTCGGGAGGGATTGTGTGAGACGTATTTTGGACTTGGATGCTGGTGAGGGACCAAGTACCCTAGATGACCTCGCGCCTCAATGCCGTTCCATGCGGCCTCGTGTGGACGAAAGTGTTCAAGGACCACAACATGTGTCCCGTGTGCCTTTAGTAACCCCTAGGAAGCATCGGGGTGTCCTTAGGGGCATTCGTAGGCATTTGGGAGGCCTCGAACCAAAGGACATTGACGATTACTTTTTAGAGCTCGATCGGTAGCATGTCGCAAGTCCTCATTTTGATGGCTGTTGGTCATCTAGTGACGAGGACATCACTCCCGATGTTAGTGATGATGAATATTTGCCCCCAATGTCCGTTCGAGGGTCACATCCCGAAAGTGAGCTAGAATTTAGTGGTTTTAGTGCGTATGAGGGGTAATCTGAGGAGAAGGAGGAGGAAGAGGAGATAACTTCATCTAGTTTTGTCGCCGATGACAACACAGAAAGCGAGGGCCTAAATGAGGGAGATGGGCCAGTGGGGGGGTTTCGAGTGCGAAACCATGCCCAAGCACGTGCGCATGCGCCCACACGGGCACGTAGAAGGTCGGAGTGTCACGCCAGCCAAGGTGAAGGCCGGTCATTCAAGAGCGACGAGGTGTGGTTGGAGGACTCCACCCCACCTAACATGCACCCATTCATGGCAGCACCTGGGCTAACCGTACCAGTTCCTCTCACTGCTCTGGGGTTCATTCAGCTGTTCCTTACGCGGGAATTGCTGGAATACCTGGTAGCAGAGACGGCGGACTACGCTCGGTACTGACGTGATGAACTACGGACGACATTGTCGTATCGCTGGCGGGGCTGCAACCTCACCGACATGGCGCATTTTTTGGGGCTCCACAGTTTTTTGGTATGATGCCTGCTGCCGGCATCAGGCAATATTGGAGGCAGAATTTTTTTTTAAGTACGCCCAATGTGCCCGGCGTTATGCCCCATGATAGTTTCCTGGCATTGGACAGGTATTTCAACGCCTTCAACCGAAGGGCCATACCCCGGAATAACCCCGATCGCCTCATCTTAGTCCGCCCAGTGTTGGAGTACATTCGTGAACGGTGCAAAATTCTCGTGGTTCCTGGCAAGAACCTTTCTTTGGATGAGGGGATGATGCCTTACAAAGGACGTCTTAGCATTAAAGTGTATAACCCCAAGAAGCTGAAGAAATATGGAGTGAAACTTTTTTTTTTATTATGGAGTCCAAAACTGGATACGTTGTGGACTTCTCCGTGTATTCCGGGGTCTTCTCCACGCTGCGTGACACTGTTCAGTTTTGTGGATCGTTTCCGTAACCAGGGATACCACCTGTTTATGGATAATTATTATAACTCGGTATCCCTGGCCCAGGAACTGTATGAAGCAGGTGTGCACGTCAGTGGTACCCTTTGGTTGGTGCGTGGGGCCCCGAATGTCCTCAAGATGTTCGCTAGCCATCCGCAATATCTGGCAAGAGGAGAGACAGAGTGGTGGCGGAAGGGAGCTGTCTTCGTCATCTGTTGGAAGGGGGTCCGACTTGTCCCCATGATTATGACGAGTCATGAACTCATCCAAGAGGAGATCGTGCAGCAGAAGAAGACACGTCGGCAGGGCCGAGTTATGTATGAGGAGTTTCGTGTCGAGCAGCCTACCGTCATTGGGCACTACAATAGGCACATGGGAGGAGTTGATCTCTTTGATCAACTCATCCAGTATTATCCCTTCGCCAGGAGAACCAGGAGGTGGACACAGAAGCTCCTCAAATACATTCTTCAGTTGGCCCTCCAGAATGCCTACATCCTCTACTGTGGGTACTACAATCCAGATCTCTGGAGGTTGTCCCACATCCAGTTTCTCAAGGCAGCCGGGAATGCCCTCATCAACTTTAATCCCGATGAGTGGCCTTCCATCACTGCCCCCCTGCCCCGAGCTGCAGATCTGCCCCTAGAGGAAAGGGCAGATGTTAGGAGGGCCAACTTCGGTCATTCTGCTCCTACTGCTGCTGACGTCCCTGCTGCCGCCACCACTGCTGTCAACGCCCCTGCTGCCGCCAACCCTGCTGCCGCCGCTGCCCTTGATGATCCCGCCCCTGCTCAGATGACTTCTCGTCGGATAGCGGACCCTGTGTGTCAGCTGCAGCCAGGGGATCACACACTGGAGCTCCTACAATGGCGCAGGCAGAAACGGTGCCGGGTGTACCATATGAATGGCAGAAGGAGAGACACCCGGTTCTTCTGTCGCACCTGCAAAATAGCTCTTTGCAGGTTCGGGGAGTGTGACCGCAAGTACCACAATGCGGTCATATATTGGAGTGCGCCTGACGTACCGACAGCGGAGGGCGCAGTGGGCCACAGAAGGGCGGCGGCCCATCAGCAGTAAGGGCACATGTCTCCCTCCTCCACCTCGTCATGTCGAGATGAAAAAAATGCAAGACTCTTCAATGGAGGAGGGAGAAAACAAGAATAGTACGAAGAGTCAGGATTACGAGTGAGTATTCTGCATTTATTTTATATTTAGTTTTATATTTATTACAAGTTTTTATATATCTGTATCTATTGATGTATTTTATGTTATTTTATTTTATGCAAAAAGAGAAGTTTCACCTGCATTCTTTTTAGTTATGTATCGTACCAGAATAGAAAAATGTAATATATATATATTATATATATATATATATATATATATATATATAGTAGATATATAGATATATATATATTATATATATATTATTTTTTGTTGTATTCTACATGAAATTGAGCACATTTTCATATATAAAACTCTATATAATGGCTAATATGAAATGGAACAAATATTACGAGAATGTGACATAAGCATTTCGGAGATTTGCGGCGGAGAATCCACGTGCGGAGGTAGGGAAAAAGTTTTTTTTCAGAAATTCTCCATAAATCGAAATATGGTGCTAGAGACTTCGAATTTGTTTCAAAATGAAGATAAATGATTGAATATTACTAGAATGTTATATTTTTGCTTACCCAAAAAATACCGCCCATATATATATATATATATATAATATATATATATATATATATATATATATATATATATATATATATATATATATATATATATATATATATATATATATATGGGGCATATATATATATTATATATATAATATATATATATATATATATATTATGATATATATATAGATTATATATTATATATATAATATATATATATATTATATTATATATATATATATATATCTATATATATATTGTAATTTTTGGCATATATATATATATAGATATATATATATATATAATATATTTTATATATATAGTATTATTATATATATATACATATATATATATATATATATAATATATATATATATATATGTATATAGATATATAATATATATTATATATATTTATTGGTATTTTTTTGGTAAGCAAAAATATAACATTCTAGTAATATTCAATCATTTATCTTCATTTTGAAACAAATTCGAAGTCTCTAGCACAATATTTCGATTTATGGAGAATTTCTGAAAAAAACTTTTTCCCTCCCTCCGCACGTGGATTCTCCGCCGCAAATCTCCGAAATGCTTATGTCACATTCTCGTAATATTTGTTCCATTTCATATTAGCTGTTATATAGAGTTTTATATATGAAAATGTGCGCAGTTTTAATTAGAATACAACAAAAAATAATTGAAGATCGTAGCTTTTCTTATTTTTGAAATATTTGCATATAAATCACAATAAATTAAAAAAATCGACGTTCGGTTAACTTTGACTCGACCGAAATGGTCGAAAAACGCAAATGTAAGCTAAAACTCTTACAGTCTAGTAATATTCAATAATCTATCTACATTTTGAAACAAATTCGAAGTCTCTAGCACAATATTTCGATTTATGGTGAATTTTTGAAAAAAAACTTTTTCCTTCCCTCCGCGCGCGGATTCTCCGCCGCAAATCTCCGAAATGCTTATGTCACATTCTAGTAATATTTGTTCCATTTCATATTAACCATTATATAGAGTTTTATATATGAAAATGTGCGCAATTTCATGTAGAATACAACCAAAAATAATTGAAGGTCGTAGCTTTTCTAATTTTTGAAATATTAGCATATAAATCACGATAAATAAAAAAAAATCGACGTTCGGTCGACTTTGACTCGACCGAAATGGTCGAAAAACGCAATTGTAAGCTAAAACTCTTACAGTCTAGTAATATTCAATCATTTTTCTTCATTTTGAAACAAATTTGAAGTCTAGCACAATATATCGATTTATGGTTAATTTCTGAAAAAACTTTTTCCTTCCCTCCGGGCGCGGATTCTCCGCAGCAAATCTCCGAAATGCTTACGTCGCATTCTCGTAATATTTGCTCCATTTCATATTAGCCGTTATATAGAGTTTTATATATGAAAATGTGCATAATTTCATTTAAAATACAAAAAAAAAATAATTGAAGGTCGTAGCTTTTCTCATTTTCGAAATATTTGCATATAAATCCCGATAAGTAGAAAAAATTGAAACAAACTCGAAGTCTCTAGCACAATATTTCGATATATGGTGAATTTTTGAAAAAAAAAACTTTTTCCTTCCCCTTGGGTGCGGATTCTCCGCCGCAAATCTCCGAAATGCTTACTTCGCATTCTCATAATATTTGCTCCATTTCATATTAGCCGTTTCATAGAGTTTTATATATGAAAATGTGAGCAATTTCATGTAGAATACAAAACAAAATAATTGAAGGTCGTAGCTTTTCTCATTTTCGAAATATTTGCATATAAATCACGATAAATAGAAAATAATCGACGTTCGGTCAACTTTGACTCTACCGAAATGGTCGAAACGCAATTGTAAGCTAAAACTCATACAGTCTAGTAATATTCAATCATTTACTTTCATTTTGAAACAAATTCGAAGTCTCTAGCACAATATTTCGATTTTTGGTGAATTCTTGAAAAAAACTTTTTCCTTCCCCTTGAGCGCGGATTCTCCGCCGCAAATCTCCGAAATGCTTACTTTGCATTCTCGTAATATTTGCTCCGTTTCATATTAGCCATTTCATAGAGTTTTATATATGAAAATGTGCGTAATTTCATGTAGAATGCAACAAAAAATAATTAAAGGTCGTAGCTTTTCTCATTTTCGAAATATTTGCTTATAAGTAACGATAAATAAAAAGAATTCGACATTTGGTCAACTTTAACTCGACAGAAATAGTCGAAAATGCAATTGTAAGCTAAAAATCTTACAGTCTAGTAATATTCAATCATTTATCTTCATTTTGAAACAAATTGGAAGTCTAGAACAATATTTTGATTTATGGTGAATTATTGAAAAAAAATTTTACGTGCGCGCGTTACGAATTCATGCATCATTTTGTCATATTATTTTCTCTATGTTGCTTTGATCGTTTTACAATGTGTTATATACCAAAATGATCGCAATTTAGTGTACAATACAACGGAAAAAAATTAAATCGTTAGCTTTAAGCGTTTTGCTCACAGCGCGATTTGTATACAATTATATATGAAATTTTTTTTCGCGCTGTCATATATCCCAATATTTATATGTGATAATTATATTTTTTTTTCATTTCTGATGGTTGCATACTAAACTTCAGGCAATGAAAAAACAAGGAGCCAAAAATGAACTCTTAATCTTGAAAACTAAGCTTGCTGTGATTTAAAAAAAAACATTTTTTCCGCTTCGGCGCTCACTCCCTAACCCCACCGCATACGGGAGACGATATTTAAAATACCGCTTCGGAGTTTAAGGGTTAAGCTCCATGAATAATCCTTTAGTCATTTTTCAAATACACTAACCATATCCTAAGGTATATTGAGTGGCACTTGAATGCTTGGAATGTTTTTTTTTTCTTGTAGACAGGAATGAGTAAATAATTATTAATTAATAATCCTGTCTGCACTGCTTTATTGACTGTTAGATACCTTTTATGTCGATGTTCCATTAACCTTCAAGGAAAAGTTACCTCTTCCTTTTGAATTTCCATGTCCCATGACATTCATTTGTCCAAAACCATCCTGTCTTAACATGGGAACGATTAGATATAGTATAGTTTCAAAAGAGGTGTATAAAAAGGTTTGATGTTTTCCTTCTGAAGAAAGAGGAAGGTTTTATCCAGATTCTATTAGCACTTCTATCTGAGCAGTATCTCTTTGTGAGTTTATTAATGGTCATTCTCATATATAAATTGTGCTTTAACTAGTTCACATATAAGACCTCTTAGTTTTACAATGAAAAACTAACTCTGATTTTATTAAGGTTCTGGAAGCCATGCCCCCTCTCTAAGCACTGTACTTTAAAGTTCTCCCTAGAGCTGGGGTGACTGTTACATGCCACTTCTATATTTGTAACATGGCCCAAATTACCCTTTACTTTTCAATAGGTACTATAGGAAGATAGTGAAATAAGGGCAGTAATAAGTTCAAGAGCAGCATGCTTTGTTCATGAATGAGTAATTAACTAGTATTTGTCTTGTTTGTCTGTCTACCTGTGAAACTCTCTTTCCGGAGCTAGTCAGTCTGCTTGCCTCCAAAAGGTGGCAATTGCATCACCTACTGTTAAGTTGATATTTTCTTTGTAATTAATATTTTTTTGTGAAATTTTTTTGGATATAAATGTCATACTTTGAATTAATTAACTTTACCAGGGGTATAGTGATAAGAAGGAATGAGAATAGCAACAGTTGAAGCATTAATGATAACAGAATGGGCAATAAATATCACTGAACTATTACTGAAATTTTTTAACAAAAACCAAATGCGGCAAGAATACAATAACGGTCTCACCTGCAAAGTGGCCTTTTGCAATGTCATCACGGGCAGCATAGCAGTCAGGGAAGAATCCAGCACTGCCCTCCAACAGTGTTTTGTACATCTTCACGTCAGCTGTCTGTACAGTTAGGTTATGAATTTGAAGGAATTGTGAGAAATGGAGTAATAGGCAAGATTTGATATATATAAAACTAAGTTTCTGTTTCAAAAACCACGCCCTCTTACCCAGTGTTTGGGACATTTTATCCCTCTTACTCAGTGTTTATTTAAACAAACGTTTTTAT
Organism: Macrobrachium nipponense; assembly: GCF_015104395.2. Taxonomy (NCBI): domain Eukaryota; kingdom Metazoa; phylum Arthropoda; class Malacostraca; order Decapoda; family Palaemonidae; genus Macrobrachium; species Macrobrachium nipponense. Next base: position 60,103,503 of record NC_061109.1, read on the forward strand.
GTTGATATCTTTATATATATATATATTATATATTGTTTGTTTTCAGTTGTATTATAGTACGTAGTACACGTACTATATATGTACCTTCTTTTCTTTCAGTTTTCTCTGATTAAAAAATGGCACTCTGCTCTGTATACTATGCATAGGAAGTTGATGACATTTTGCTATGTTCCTTAAAGTTATGTGCACACCATGAATAATAATTATATCGAGAGAAAGTGATGGCCCCATTCACTTAATACAGGTATACTTTTAATATTAAGTCCACAAAGAGGACCCATTCACTCAATACATGTACATACTTTTGATATTAATTACACATTTTGGATACAGTTCTGTGAGTATTGCATCCAGATTATGAAAACCATGAAGCACTACCCTTCTGGGAGGAATGCTCTGAAAAAGGGGTGCAACAAGATTTACAAAATACCTTTACAAATCCAAAGGGAGGATTTACCTTGAAAGTGTGCAGGATAATTCCACCTTGTTCAAGCCTCCATGGAATTGCCGTCTGAGAAACTAGGTCCTCCACCGAGCGAATGGGAACTTGGACCGAGGGAACGGTGAGACTCGCCATGAGTAAACTGCTGTAAATCCTCATCAGGATGAATGTCCCAATGAACCAGAGTGTCATGAGGATCTTGGAAATCCCCATCATTTTCCATTCAATTGCTGGTCAGGGAAATTAGGAGAATTTATTTGAGGATCTTGGAAATTCCCAGAATTTTTCATTCAATTGCTATTCTGGGAAATTAGGAGAATTTAGTTCAGGATCTTGGAAATAACCAGGATTTTCCATTCAATTGCTGTTCAGGGAAATCAGTAGAATTTACTGGAGATTTTAGATTTTCCTATCATTTTCCATTCACGTGCTGTTCAGGAAGATTAGGAGAATCTATTTGAGGATCTTGGAAATTCCCAGCACTTTCCATTCAATTGCTATTCAGGGAAATTATGAGAAGTTATTGGAGATAGTATATTTTTCTCAGCATTTTCCATTCACTTGTTCAGGGAAATTTGGAGAATTATTTGAGATATATATCAGAATTTATGGTTTTGGTGACCAAGTTGTTATGAAGCCAGTCTGCAAAACTCAGTGAATCAGTTGATTTCATGCAAAGACTTTCTGAAAAGTGGGTTAATGTATAGTGTTGTTGGTATATAAAAACTGGACTTAGCATTTGTAAAAAGCATTCATTCGTTGTTAAGGTTTATTCTTCCAATGGTCAGTTAATTTTACCATTTTCAAAAATGTCATTAGAGGTAAATCTGCTAATTTCTGATTTCCAACCATTAATTGATTTACAATGTGATATCTGTTACGTGCCATTAAAGTATATTTATGATGTAAATCGAACGATATAATAATGTATGGTATAGTTATACTTTCCAGTCATCTTTTTTCATGTCTTGAGTAAATGTGACACTGCAGAAATTATCCAGTATGTATAAAACTTCCTTTTTATTTGCAGCCCAGCTTTGAAATTCACTTATGGCCTCTGTTTTTCCTGATTCTTACAATCTTCCACATTTTAAGAGGTATGTCTCTTGCTTGTTTTTGGATTAAGACCTACTATACTTATTTTCCTTCTACCATTTATAATTTCTTTATGTAGGGGTGTGCCAACATAGGAATTGGAAGTACAGTTTGTAAGTAATTCTGCATGTTTAGCAAAATGCCCCATGTTCGAGAACAAATGTATTTAAGAAATACACATAGTATAGGAGCGTCATATGGTTTTCTTAAATATATTTGTTCTCCAATTTGTTTTTCTTTGAAGTTTCAAAGTTCAATAATGATCAGTATGCAAATTATTCAGATGAAACCTGTTCATATGGAACAAAACCACAGAGGCTATATATACTTAAAATTCAAGCTCCCAAAGAATATAATTAGTTAAAACCGTTTACAGCGACCAACATGTTTACTTTCAAAGTTCAGAATACCACAAGCTATAAAATGCATGACCACCTTTCCTATGGATGCTAGTAAGCAAACTGTTCACTAACAAAAAACAAAGAAAAACTCTATCATGGATAAAAAAAAACATAGCCATTCAAGAAGCTTATAAACTCTTGAGAGCAAACCTAATTTGGGTATGTCAGCTTCATGGAGGAATCAAGACATTTAGGAGAACCTGCATAAAACAAAAAAATATACTTCAGTCTCAAAGTCAAAGTGAAATTCAAAGAATACCTACACATTTGGTAAAGAACAGCCCAGACGTGAAGCAGGAGAATACCCAGAGTGGGCGGTTTTTGAGCAGACTGCTGGCTTAGGCCCACGTTTACACTCTCAGTAGGTTTTTGTTTGTAAGTTGATTCGACCCTCGCTGCCACCCAGATAGTGATCACCACAACTAGCCCAGTGCCCAGAATGGAGAACCATACCTGTGGCATTCCAAGATGTTCTTATTTTGATATTAATAGAGTAGGCATATGTCAGACATTTGGTTTTATGTATTAGTTCTAGGGATTTGAGCTTCTTATAATAATTTTTTTTTCATTAAGTGCTGCATTTATTTTACATTTGGTCGTACATCTCAGTCCTATGAGTTTGTGCTTTTTGTAATAATATTAATCATTAAGTGCTTTGTTTTTACATTTTATTTTACATCTTAGTCATATGGGTACCTGCTTTTTATAATGATATTTATTTATTTAATGATTTGTTTATTTTGACCAACAAAGAAAAAAAATTTTTTTTTGAGTGATGAAATGTTGAATGTATGATACCAAGCAGTGATTTCTTCCCTGCCGGTGGAAAATTGTGATTTACGTTATGACTTATTTATGAAATTTAGTCTGTCATGCCAAGCACTGGGTCACTTTCGGTCATTCAGAGGGAGATAGAGTGGTTAGACAACAAGATAAAGAGACCCAGAAAGTGAAGGAGAGGAAGTACAAGGACTAAAGGTAAAACTGAGAAAAACCAGGCAATTGCACTAAAATTAGCAGTGGAAAGTGTTGAACAAAAAGGGTGGAGAAAGGAAGCTGGAACGGGGGTAAAGTAAAACGCTAAGAATTTTGTGCCGCTAGGGGCTGAAAGGACGCTGGAAAGACACTTTAGTACTATCTGCACTGCACAGTGTGAGGTGCACTGATTAACGGCGCCAATGAAAGATACAGAGACTCTGATGGGACTGTTACCATTGGCTGGAAAAGCCTCACGAAGTCACTGAGATTTGAGGATCCTCTGGGTCTGGGCAAGAAGAGCCAGTGGGGGAAGACGAAGAGGGCGGGAGGAAACGAAGCCACTTTCGTCCGAGGGTATGA
>NC_061109.1:60114278-60116778 GCF_015104395.2 Macrobrachium nipponense
TATCCCTTAACCAAGAGAACAGAACACTCTTCAGCAACACCCACCGTTTCTGCGACAATCCTTCAAATGTTTCTAGATTGAAAAACAAGAAAAACGTTCTTAGGTGATACGGACATCATAGACAGCCCTTTCCCTCACCGTTTCTGCGGCAATCCTGATAAACGTCTGATTTTTCGGCCGGGCGTATTTCAGTCTGGCAGCAGATTTCGCTGAAGCGGTGACTGCCATCAGAATGAAAATTGCCAGCTTGATGGATGGCAATGCCGATTGTGTTGCCATCACGAGTGGTGTTTGTATGGAACCCTGTTACGGATAACAAAAAGAGAGATGTTCTGTATATGCTGTTTCCTCGTGAAAGGTACATTACATTATTTACTGAATATTGACTGGCTATTCCTAGGAAATGGTCCTAAATTAAATTTTTCTCTTGTGAGTAATAGTCTTGCTATCCGTCCGTTGCAAAACGATAGGAAATCAATGAAAGACTAGTTAATGTCATTTGCGATATGTGCTCTCGTAGAAGCTTTCATTACTCTCACAGTTTAGTTATAGAAATATACGTAATGAAACGGAGAAGTTTCAGTTCACTTTAGAGGAAGTTTTACAACTTTTCCAATTCATTGGTATCTTTTGAATTAATTGAGGAACCCGGTTTTAAATACACTGAAGATAATTTAGGAAACTGATTCCTCACTTGGACTGTGGCACAGTCTCCCTGAGGATGTGCAACTGCAACTTGAAAAGTTCAAGATGCAACGCATTAGTACTACCCCAATGCAATCTTGTTATTTCAATAAATGACTTATGTGTTAACTTAATTTGTTTACGTCTTTTTTTTTTTTTTTCTCTTGATAACTGATCTCTTCTTTCTTTATCTCCTATCGCGTTCTGTTGCTTCTTTCAAATGAACACTATATTCTTTGGAAGCTTTAATTTCAGGTCAGTGGCCCCTGTGGGCTGTTCCATATGAATATGATTCATCTTCTGAATAATAATAATTGGTAGTAGTAGTAGTAGTAGTAGTAAGCGTGACTAATGAGAAAGAAACGTAACGTAGGAACGTTTGAAAGATTACAACCCTTCTTGAGGACGTTCTTACCTGTGCTGGCCTGTAATCTACTTCACCACAGTGTCTCACACTCCAGCCTTCGCACATATAAGCGACTAATCCAGATATGGAACCACCTAAATGCCAGCCCATCTTCACCCCATGAGGGCTCATCATCAAATTTTCATATTTCTGATGAATACGAATCCAAAGTTCTCAGAACACTAAAAGAAAATCATTGGAGTTCTTCACGTCTCTTAATGCAGGTGGCTGGAAGTATCGTGAAATATGCACTGTGGTCACTTATCCCTTGACGTTAAGTTGAGTGAAATATTGATTTTTTTTTTACGTGCAGGCGGTAGCTAAGCCTTGCACCTGGGTTAACTGGGAGTATATATAACAGAATTATAAAAACTTTGGTTATAATTTTACTCACGTTTTTAACGTTAGGCGTCATATGGACGTTAACATTGTCTAATAGCGGAGGAAGATTATTGTTTTAGATGAATTCCATTTTCTGGGAAATTCAAGCAGCCGTGATACTGATTATTACTACACAATGTCTTGCTTTTTAGAAGCAAACAGACTAAAATGATCGCTGCCTCATGTGCACATTTCACTACAGTGCAATATTGATAATAATAAATGGAATCGATAGATGTAGTACCTCAACTTTCTTTCGCGGAACACATTTTTGCGTACTCAAGATAGAAGCAACTTCGCAGAACTTGATTTTCGCGAGTTTGACGTTTTCTCATTTAGCGAGTTTGATTCGCGTTCGTGATTGTATTAAATGGACGTCACGTAATATTGCACATTTGGCAAGATAAAAAAGATTAGTTTAAACAAAACCTCTGAGCCTAACAAAGGTTTGTAAGCAACATAATGATTGAGATGACCCTGGTTTGTAAATCAAGACTGTTTCTATGCAACTAATGTTACGTTTTCGAAATGCATCTGATTTGTAAATTTAAAAAAAGGATGCATTTGAATGTCTGCAATACTATGACAATGGGTACAGCTACAGTACCGCGTGTGTATTTAAAGAAAACACTCGAATGTTTTTCCTCAAACCATTTATTTACTTATTTATTTATGTATGTATTTATTGTTCTTTTTTTTCAAATGTTCACTGCAACGAAGAAACAGGATTTAGGAAATATTTGGCTTAACATATTTTGCCTTCTTAATTTGGAGATAAGGAAATTATACACAAATAGTCTAGGTTGTTCATAGTCCAGAGGTAGGCTACACACCAGGTTTCTAAATTTCCTTTTCACCTTACAAAACTTAAGGGCCACCTTCGTAATAGGAACCATGCTGGATTTAGACCACCTTACTCTAAAACAATCAGTAGACAAACTTAGTTTGTGCTGAAAAATGAACATATTGCATCTCAGTTACAGAAATAAACAAACATTACTAGTTATAAAAACGATGAATACTTGTACT
>NC_061109.1:60126778-60151778 GCF_015104395.2 Macrobrachium nipponense
AAGAAATGCCTCGTCGGACGTACATCACGGAGGAAGAGAAGCTACCCGGGCATAAGCCTATGAAAGACAGGCTTACGCTCGCACTTTGTTCAAAAGCCAGTGGGGATTGCAAGGTGAAGCCCCTACTTGTGTATCATTCCGAGACTCCTTGAGCCTTCAAGGCCCACAAAGTGCTGAAGGAGAAGCTTCCAGTGATGTGGAGGGCTAATGCAAAAGCCTGGGTAACGAGGCTTTTGTTCACCGAGTGGGTAAATCTGTGTTTCGGCCTGACAGTGAAGAAATTTTTGGAAGAGAAGCGCCTCCCCCTGAAATGTCTGCTGGTGTTGGACAATGCCCCTCCCCACCCTCCTGGCCTTGAGGAAGATATCCTAGTGGAGTATTCCTTCGTCAAGATTCTTTTTCTTCCGCCCAACACCACCCCTCTCCTCCAGCCCATGGACCAGCAAGTGATAGCGAACTTTAAGAAGCTGTACACGAAACATCTTTTCAAGAGATGTTTCGACATCACCGATACCACAAACCTCACCTTGCGTGAATTTTGGAAGGAGCATTTCGACATCGTCATTTGCATCTGACTCATCGACCAAGCTTGGCAGGAGGTTTCGAGGCGAACCTTGAATTCCTCGTGGAGGAAACTGGCCTGATGCCGTATCCGCCCGAGACTTCGAGGGATTCAACGTGGGTGAAGCTGGTGCTGCAGAGTCAGAAACAGTTGACGATCCCGAAACTGTTTTGGAACCAGATCTTGACGAGATCGTTGCACTTGGCAAGTCCATGGGGCTGGTCGTCGACGAGGACGACATCAACGACCTTCTCGAGGAGCACCAAGAGGAGCTTACGACGGATGACCTGAAGGAATTGGAGGCCATGCAACATAACGTCGTTCAAGAGGAGCTCTCTAGCAGCGGTGAGGAAGAGGAGGAGGACCCTATGACAACGGCAGAAATTAAGGATGTTCTAGCCGCTTTTCATAAAGTGCAATCGTTTATCGAAAAAAGACACCCCGAAAAGGCTCACACAGGTCGTATGCTTGCGCAGTTCGATGACGTTTGCCTGAATCGTTTCAGGAACATTGTGAAAAGTAGGCAGAAGCAATCTTCCTTGGATCGTTATTTTTTAAAGAGGCCTTCAGCATTAGCAGGAGTAAGCAAAAAGGAAGAACCAAGTGATAAAAAACAGAAAGTTTAAAGCAAAAAGGAAGAACCAAGTGATGAAACATTGAAAGTGGTGATGAAGTTAAAATTCTGTAAAAAAAAAAAAAAAAAAAGCCTATGTAAAAGTAAAAAAAAAAGTTAAAAATAAAAAAAAAGGAAAAAAAAATTTAATTTTTAGATTTTTGTAAGTTAAGTGTTACAGTTTTGTTAATGTGTTTCGTAAATTTTAGTTTTATAGTTTTCCTTAAATTTTTTATGTGTTTTCGTAAAGTTAAGTGTACGTATGTACGTACGTTATCTGCCATTTGTCCTCCTCCTCCTCTGCCGCCACTTTCAGAGATAGCCTCACTCGAAAGTTAAGCTTCCACATTTTACGTTACAGTAATAATATTTCTTGTACACTAATATACACTTTATTTACAGGTTTTGCATTTTTATTCTTAATTTAGGTATTGAATGGTCCAAATTGTTGTAGTATTTCATTGTTTATAGGTCAATTTAGCTTTATTACGAAATTTACTGGGGTGTTTTTGGAGGGCTTGGAACGGATTAGCCATTTTACATGTAAAATGTGTTCCAAGATACGAAAAACTCATGATACGAAGGCCGCCTCGGAACGGATTAATTTCGTATCTCGAGGTACCACTGTGTGTTATATATATATATATATATATATATATATATATATATATATATATATATATATATATGTGTGTGTGTGTGTGTGTGTGTGTGTGTGTGTGTGTGTGTGTGTGTATTATATATATGATATATATAAAAGCAAATAACAGGAAAATGATAGGCAGAAATCGAAGGCTTTCATCTTTATTAAGACATCGTCAAGGAACGAATGAAATACAGTTGGAAAGAAAGCTACCAAAAAAAACAAAAGGACCAAGAATACCAGATGGTTAATTGTTAAAAGGGTAAAAATGAAAGAGATAATCCAGGATCATCGGTTATTACATGGTCACAAACATAAATACAGATTTAACCATAAGAGAAACTAAAGCTTAGCCATGCAAATTCCAAAAACATGTAAATCATCTACTTCTACAGGCATTTTTGTAAACAAAGAGACAACATCAAAACTAACCATATTATAATCAACATTCAAATTTAAACCATTCCATTTGCTTATATATATTACGGACAAACCGGACAATCCCTTTCACAACGAATCAAACAGCATCAACATTCTGTGAGAACTGGACAAATATCGAATGCATTATTCGTACATATAAGAGTCAAATAATGGAAGTGTTCTAAATTTAAGTTTTGGTTTACTTAAACGCAATGCCTTCATAATGAAGAAAGTTAATATATTCAGTTTTATACATGTTTTTGGACTTTGCATGACTAAGCTTTAGTTTCTCGTATGTTTAACTGTGCTTAAGTTTGTGACCGTGTGATATCCGATAATCCTGGATTATCTCTTTCCTTTTTACCCTTCTAACAATAACCATCTGGTGTTCCTGATCCTTTTGTTTTTTCTGGTAACTTTCTTTCCAACTGTTTTTCAATCGTTCCTTAACGACGTCCTAATAAAGCTGTATCGAAATTCAATTACATTAAGAACAATAGTGATAGGTATGGTATCAAAGCTCCATTTATATTTATTTGTATGAAGAGCAAGTGTTGTCATTACATGCTCCATTTAAATTACTTCGCATTAAGGATAAGAGTGTTCTGTATGCCATCACAAGCTAAATTAAAATAACCTCGCATCAAGAGCGACAATGTTGTGTGTCATCACAATCTCCATTTAGAATCCTTCACATCAAGAACGAGTGTTGTGTGTGGGAGATCACAAGCTTCATTTGAATTTCTTCAAATCAAGAACGACAATAAAGATAGTGTTCTCTCTGTCATCACAAGCGCCACTTGTATTTCTTCGCATCAAGAATGGCAGTATTATAATAGTAATTATATTCTCTATTTAGATTTCATTGGATCAATAACAATAGTTTTGTGTATGTTATCACAAGCTCCATTTAAATTCCTTCAGATCCAGATTTACTGTGTTGTGGATGTCATGAAAATCTCCATTTAAATTCTTTCGGGTAAAGAATGACAGCATTGGGTATGTTATTAAAGCTTGATTTAAATTACCTCATATCTAGAATGACAATGTTGTGCATATCATCACAAGCTCCATTGAAATGTTCTCGCATCAAGAATGACAGTGTCGTGTGTGTCATCATAAGCACCATTTAAATTTCTTTGCATCAAGAGTGACATTGTTGTGTATGTCATCATAAGCTCTATTTAAATTCCCTCATATCAAGAACATCAGTATTTTGTATGTCATCACAAGTTCCATTTAAATTCCCTCGCATAAAAGAATGACAATTTTGTGCTTGACATCACAAGCTCCATTTAAATTTCCTCGGATAAAGAACAACATTGTTTTGTATGTTATTACATTCATCATTTGAATTCCCTCACATCAAGAACGAGTGTGTTGTGTATATCATCACAAGCTCTAATTGAATATTTTTGCTTGAAGAACGACAGTGTTGTGCATGTTATAATAAGCTCCATTTGAATTCTCTTGCATCAAGAATATCAGTGTTGTATGTGTCATCACATGCTTTATTTGATTTTTGCATCAAGAGTGACTGTGTTGTGTATGTCATCAAAAGCTCCATTTGAATTCCCTTGCATTAATAACAATATGTTGAGTGAGTCATCACAAGCCACATTTAAATTCCCTCATATTAAGAACGATAGTGTTGTGTATGTCATCACAAGCTCCATTTGAATTCCGCTGCATCAAGATCGACAGTGTTGTGTATGTTATCACCATATCCGTTTGAATTCCTTATCAAGAGTGACAGTTGGAGCATGTCATCAAAAGCTCCATTTGAATTCCTCATCAAGTGTGTCCATGCTGTGTATGTTATAGCATCCACCTCAGTTGTGACAGTGTTGCGTATGTTATCACAAGCTTCATTTGAATTCCTCAACAAGAGTGGCAGTTTTGTGTATGTCATTACAAACTCCATTCGAATTCCACCTCAAGTGTGACAGTGTTATGTATGTCACCAGAAGCTCCATTTAGATCCCCTCGCATCCAGAATAACAGTATTGTATATATCATCACAAGCTCCATTTTAATTTCCATGGATCTAGAACGATATTGTTGAATATAGCAATACTAGCTACTTTTAAATTCCTTTAAAACAAGAATAATAACATTGCTGTGTTTCATCACAAAGACGGAGTTGCATCACCGAGACCATATAGATTATATTATCAAATAATTAATCACTAGTCTTACAAAAGTTGGGGTGCTGGACCGTCTCTTGTGTTCCAGATATTTTACTCTCTTGTGATGCCTTTTGATGTTCCATTTCGTCTGCCAACGCTCACCCTGTCGTAGGAAAAGAACATGGAATTAAGCAGACTGTCCATAGACATTTCTTTGAAGATTAATCGCCTTATGCTCCAGGAAATATGCATTTGAAAGGTGCAACTAAAATGGATGAAGAAGGAAGGGTTATAAATCTCAAGAGCTGTTAATCAGTTTGTTGACAAATCAATTATATCACAAGAAAGTGAATATTTTGTTATTGTGGAATAGCATTGATTTCTCTGCCTTCCATATAAAAAGCGCAGATAATTTAGATATTCACAATCTGTTTAGACTGTAAAGATGAATCAGACTAGACTAAGGGTACATCCACACTACAGGAAATTTGTCATAAACACCGGTCAACAACTTTTCCAAAACATATCAGAAACGGGTTGGAAATGAGTCAGTGACTGTTTGTGGAGAATAAACCCTTCGGCAAAGGCTGGTCAATCATAGGAAGCACATGTTAGAACTGCCAGCGAGTGTGCCATGTGTGCGATAAGTTAATGACTTGTTTATGGCGTGTTTATGACATGTTTATAACATGTTTTACTGTGGTGTTTATACTTTACAAGGGAGACGAAAGTCTTCTCACGTGTCGAAAAAGAGAAGAAAGTGTTCATTCTTATCAAGAGGGAAGAAAGTATTCATACATATCAATATAGAGAAGGAAGGGTTCATACTTATCATAATATGGAATATATGTCTCCTTAAGATTGATTTGTAAAAGGTAACATCTAGAATTTATTTGATTTCATGAAATTTAGGCTGGCAAACCAAGCACTGGAACACGCTTTTGCCCTCATAAACAGTGAAAAGAGGAAGTTGAGATGGTTGCACAGCAATATAAAGAGATCCAGAAAATAAAGATGAAGTGCTAAAACGTGGATGTGTAGCCAAGAGCCAATTGGGTACTGCAAACACCATTTAGTAATGCCTGCAGTGTACCGTATGTGTGTCTGAAATCTGTGGAAGATTGTCTCCAACATGAGGCCACTTACCTCGTTCTTGAGTTGGCCTGGGCAAGATGTGGACATTTGGTTGCCAGTCCCATAACCCTTTCTATGAAAGAACGGTTTAGCTGTATACAAAGAAGCTAAGAAGAAAATTCTGATACCAAAAATGCGTTGACGAAAAATCCTGACCACTCACCTCACACTTATTACACCAGGGTAATATTCGGAGAAATTCCTTTCTCGTGAGATCAGGGATGATGATCAAGACTATGAATAGCGCCGCCCCTTGTAAGGAATTAACTGTCGTGAAAACAATAGCTGTCCATGCCATTCCTGTAAAAGAAGAAGACTAAGGCTTTTCTCTCTTTACTTATTTACTCTTTTACAAAGAACCACAGATAACAGACACTGTAATCATGAGAGAGACACAAGCAATGACTCAAATATTTTGCAGTTTTACAGTATTGTCATCCTCCTGTAGCCATTCAACTGCCAGCTGCATCCCTTATAAAATGGGATTTAAAATCAAATATGATCTCCACTAATATCTCACAGAAATGTCTTAAAATGACTCGTATCTAAGATAAATAAATACACCCATATCATAAAATCTGTTTCAAAATATTAAGTACAATATTAAACATCAACAAGAATCTCTACTAAAACTACAACTATGCTTTTATACATCGACTCCATCTTCAACCATAAGTTGTATTTTCAGGAGCCGGCAAATGCGTCCTTCAACATTGAAAGTTACTTTGAGCACTGCACACCATTACATAAGAACACTTACTGCATTCTCAGATAACACATTCTTCATTATGTTTCCGTTTTGTTTCCCAATGTCAACCAGTTCTTCAAGACCAAGTGTTAATTATTGACATCACTTGGTGCCCTTAATTCCCAACTCTATCAAATATCAGCCAACAACCACAGTCTTAAACCATCAATCTTACCCTTAAATAGCAACAGGAACCCAATCAACCAGGTGATCCCCATAATGACAGCAAGGGTGAAAGATCCTTTGAGCTGCTTTTTCTTCGCCTCCCTTGACCTAGTCTCCCTCTGCAGTAATTTCCTGTTTTGTCTTCCCGTTGCTGTTGTGATTGGCGCTTTATGAAGAACTCTGACACTCATGATGTATATCACCAGGTTAGTCTGGCGAAGGGAGAAACCGGGTTTGAGTAAAGGGGCTGGAAGCCTTCACTGGAGTGCATGTCCTCCCTGGAATGGAATGTCCTCAGTCCTCCTTCAGGATGCGGACTCCTTGTTTGGATCTGGACCCCCATCTCATTCACCATCAAAACACAACCCACTGTTCCTTGGGCTTTGACTGGCCTTGCCAGATGGGCCATGATGATGCATTAATATATCCTAATTATGAATAGCCATGAATAGCCCTAACAAGATGTGTCTGGATAGAAATGATTAAATTAACTCTGTTTGATTGGTTCCTCCCCAGTAAGTTTTAGTGATTACGTGAAATTATTGTAGACCATTTCGTTTTACCTGTTTAGGAAGAAATCTGGTAGAAGATATATTCCTATATAATTCCAAGAGACCTCTAGTAAACTATAAGTAGTTCTACCTATTGTAACTTTTTTATTGCTATTTCCATTAGCATTTAAGATCTCAAGCTGGAGTCTGTTTTTATTTTATTTGGGACTGACGTAAATGTTCCCCGTGGTGGGTGCTGAGCATCTGCGTTAACCAGTCCCAATTAACCTCAGTGATATCAGTTGTGAATATTTACCGTCAAATGCAAAATAGACAAATAAATAAATAAGTAATAAATTTTTAAAATATGACTATCTTTTACCAACAGTGCCTACCACCCATGAATATAACTTCTTTGCAGGGGACGAAAAGATGAGTGAGTTTCATGTGTGCCCATGGTTAATTAATAGAAGTACAGAATGATACAGCTAGCATTAGTACCATTATAAAAGCAGTCCACAAGAAAAAAAATTGGAGAATTAAAATTAACTGCAAATGAATGAATTCAATGGTACATACTTGCCAACGTAAGACTTACCAAAAGAATGATCAGTGCTGGGGCACCAAATGCCCAGGTGAGACCTGTTTTGTAGTCCAGCCAACAGCTGCAAATAAGAGTATGGGTACCACTGGGAGTAAAGGTTCAGTCCAGATTTAATGAATAAACTATCATCAAGGATTAAGCTTGCAACCAAACGTTGTCAGTCATATCTCCAGAATATACCATCAGAAGTATTTAACTTAGCTCTGTGAATACATGCACAATACAGAATCGTTTGAAACGCAGCTTTGAAATAAATGCATATTATTTTAAATAAACTGTCCACATAATGTCTGTATGACCAAGCAGAATAAGGAGATGGAAAGAAAAGAATTTTAAATGTTATTTCAGTTAATACTTACTATCCCTTTGTACCATAACCCTTGCCTTGCGTCACACTGACGGATATGATGACGATGAATGCTGGGATCCCGTAGGCAAACGCGTAATAGAACTTCATAGGGGACCTGTTTGTTTGGAAGACCTTTGGAACCAAGGGAAATCATGATTAGCTTCATGGTTGTATATATACATTCAAACTTGATCACTTGCATAATTGTATCGGTCATTCATACAAAGAATAACAGGACCTCATTTAAACAGGATGGTATCTAATGGAGATTTTATTCACAACAGTTACAAGCTATCAATGACTTCACTGTCCCCTTCGTCTGGTAGTGGGATGTTAGTGACAGTTAGTCCCTGAAAGTTTGCAACTTTATCAAATCTGTTTGAATGAGGTCTATGTTATTCTTTCTATGCTTTCTATATATATATACACACACAAACTGTTGAGGATTTTAAGCTACAACCAAGGAAAGTTAAGATTTCTTTATAACAAGACTCACTCATCCTTGCCTATATGCAAGTTGACCCTTTGAACTGAGAGCCTCTGTTCTCTAGAAAAACTCTCTCGCCTCCTATTGGCTGTTCTGAATTTGCCCCCCACAGGGAAAATCTGGATTGGGGGCTGCACATACCAGGCGAGATTTTAAAAGAGAAAGGACAGCGGCAGCTAGCTCTCAGAACCTTCTCAGACCTCGCCCTGCAGACATCCACTTCACCCCTTCTACTCCCCCTGCCTCCTCTGGGGAAATCCCAAGTATTTTTATACTTCCATAGTGCACAGGAATATCAGCAGATAAGAGGACTACCAAGCCCAGGATTTCCAGGTACTGCGAGAGTAAATTTCAGTTCAGCCAGGGAATTGTTTTGCCTTTGTCTGCATTTCATTTCCATTTTTCCAAGGTGACTCCTCCCCCCCACCTCCTTTGTTCAGCTCCTCACTCCCCCAATCTTGGTTCAATGCTGTGATTACTCCCCTTGTGGTGCTAGTAAACATCCCCTAGTTAATTCAAGCAACGTAATATTTCTTTTTGTGTAAACTCCCAGTCATTTCATTCCCCTTTGAGTGGTTTGTAAATTTTTAGGACGAAAGAAAGTAGTGTGTAACGCTCCCCCCACTGCCAATTGCCTTAGTACTGATGCTAGAATGCAATCTCTTTGTAGTCAAACACTGTGCCTGATTGTGGGAGAAATTGGGAACCCTTTGGAATAAGTCTTGCATTACAATAACTCGTTTGCGCAAAATTCTGATCTCTGTGCCTGGTTGCCCAGCCACGTGTTTCCGATGGATTGACAATCAACCACCTTATTAGTTCCTGGACCTATGTAAATTGATGTAAATATAGTGCATTTAAAACTAAGGTCCAGCTTTTATGTAAATTCCTCCTTTCTCAGTAATATTGGCCTTCTGCCATAGTTTTTTGTTTTTTTGTTGTGACCTCTCGTCCCTCCATTCAAGGCCAATTTTTTTTTAGTGTGGTAGATTACATTTTCCAGGAGTGAATGAGCAGTTCAGAACACCACTTACATGTACAAGTTGAGTATATCTTAGTTGTATACCACCACTGAGCTGATTAACAGCTCTCCTAGGGCTGGCCCAAAGGATTAGATATTTTTACGTGGCTAGAAACCAATTGGTCACCTAGCAACGGGACTTACAGCTTATTGAGGGATCCGAACTACCTACATTATATCAAGAAATGAATTTCTATCACCAGAAATAAATTCCTCTGATTCTGCGTTGGCCGAGGCGAGAATTGAACTTCGGGCCTCTGGATTGGTAGCCAAGCGTGAAAACCACTTGTCCAACAAGGAACTTGCTTACATGTACTAAGGTAGGTAGAACAGGGTGTACAAGGAGGAAACATTTTTAACCACCTGTCCTAACCTTGATCAGAAGCAAGTAGACATTAATTCCCTCGACTCCCATCCAACCGAAAGTCACAAGAAGGAGAAAATGGAGTAAACCAGCAATGGAAGCGCAACCCACCGTTGTCTGCGTTGCGTCCAGTCCAGCCATGAGAACGATCTGTGGAGGAAGGATTCAAATATGCAATAAGTCATATTCTTTAATAGTAAAAGTCCAATTGAGAGTGAGCTACACAATGTGGCATTACTGAGTAAAATAGTGGTAAATAATCATTTTCAAAAATGAAATTGTACCCTTTAAATGGTGGTTACTCAGTCATATTCACAAGGCATAGGCGTGAAACCTAGAGAGAACTGGCAAACTTGTAATATACTTCCAGATTCGGTTTCCGTAAAATACAAAAACTGTTCATGCATCTGAAATACCGATTTAGAATAATATAACCCTCAAAACAGGTCAAGATAAGTGTAAATTTTAGAAGTAGTTTACGATATTTTTGGAAATCAACTTTTCAGTTGTGCAAATTAACTAAACCATGTAGTCGATTATACAGTGTGAGTTTAATGCAGTAAAATTCATGTTGTTTATGGCTGTCAAAAGTATTTCTGTAATAACCAAGGATAAATAGCACTAGAAAATCTACAAAGGGAAATGTAACTGATGTTAAATAATACAAGTCAGCAGAAAATGCATAAAGTTTATTAGCATGTTTACGAGTGAAGAGAGAGAGAGATCACTCACCTCAGTGATGAAGAGACAACAGCAAAAGTTCAGATGGATAATGAAGGTATTACGTGAGATTCCCTTGCAGTTTTTCACCATCAATGCCAAAGTCACTATGGCCAGAAACAGACACACAATAGAGATGGAGCAGCCAATGATGGTGATCCATTTCGTTATTGTTATTATAACTTCCTGAGAAAGAAGAAAAAAATAACATCACTCTCCTTGCTTGCTCATATGTGACAGTGAATGCCACAAACATTTGGCGGACCAATCAGTTCCCTGACCAACGCTGAAATTTGTGTGACAGACCATAGGAGTTCAGTGGGTGGATCATGAGGAAGACTGGAGTGCCAGAACAAAAAATAAGGGCAAAAGAGTCCCACTTCCTTACTGGGATCAGGCCATTGATGTCTATGATCACTGCCAGGTTGGTAAGATGGTCACAAGAACAGAAGGTAAAAGATTCATTCTCGCCACCTGCCGCAAGGCTGCAGCCGCTCTCATTCCAAATCTTTCCATTTGAGTCCCACCAAGCACATCTCCCGCCTGCGGATAGATTGTATCTGAGGAAGAAAAAGAAAAGACTTCATTCAACAGTTTAACTGCAAAGCACAAAGGGAGAGAACTCCTCCATTCAGTCCCTCTACTCAACCCAAAAATGCTGATTCATCACCATCAGGCTCTGAATCCTTCTCTAAATGTAGGCAACTCTTTCCTTAGTTCATTGCTCACTTCACTATAAAATGTAATTGAAATCCATAATTAATATCTTGAGATAGTAGATAGTATTACTGATAGACATATCAACAAAAACAAACAAACAAGTATTTTGAAAGAAAAGTTAGGCAAAAGAGCAAGGAAAACAGTTCACTAGTTTAGCCACCAAAGATTAAATTTAATAAAGTGGTGGGATTAAGAATAAATGATAATGCTTGTGTTTTAGAGAGATTAGAAACTTACACTTCTCCTGAGAAAATATGCTTGAAAGTGATATTCACTAGCTGACCATCTTTGGCTTGCCAAGAGCTGTTTCCGACCGTTAGGCCTATGACTGGAGAATTGACAATGCCCTCAGATAAACCATCATCGGCTGGTGTACTGGAATGGTAATAGATTTAGCCATTATTCATTATGGGAAAGTGATTAAATACCGACAGTGATCAACAGGCTACCCAGTATAAAATTGTCATCAGGTTCACTTGTATTAGGGTGTGTCCACTTCGCAGTTAAATGTGTTATAAACATGTTAGCAGCTTATTGCAAACTTGTCACAGACAGGTTGAGAACAATTTACTGACCATGAGTGAAGAACTAACATTTGGCAAATGATGTATAATCGTATGAAGCACAGGTGAAAACTATCAGTGAGTCACTGACTTGTATTCAACCCATTTGTGATGTGTGTGTGTGAGACAAGTTGCCAGCCAGCAAGTGCTTATGAAATACTTTGCTGTTGTGTGGACAAACCCTTGGGATTAATCACATCTTATTCTTTTCATTTTTACTGTAGATTTTGTAGTCTGAGTCATCCTTAAACTTTTGTTTAGAGGCCATATTTCTTTGCATTAATCACTGTTTCACTAACCTATTGGAATTTGGGTTTAAGATCCTGTGCAGCGTATCATAGGCAGTGAAAGACACTGCCACTTGGCTCTTGTTGGGCAGGGAGCTGTAAAAATTGTGCGGTAGTTCGACAACCGTACCAATCATCTGTGGAAAATCAGATATTAGTTATTAATGTCAATACTATTAAGAGTAGCAGTTATACTTCAAATATGGTTACTCACAGAGCTCAGGACATGTCCGCGCAGCCATAAAACGCCATAAATATGCAGTGGCAACTTATCTCTTAACACTCTTTCACATGAGGACTGTAAGTGTCAGAGACTCACACACACAAATAAAAGGAAAGACGTGCCTTTACAAAGACTACTAAGGTAGTGTGTAGAAACCTATTTACAAGTTATAGAAGATCGCCAAACGAAATTGCGCTTCTTCTTTAACTCTTGTACTTCTCTGAGCACAACTGCAACTGTGCATGCAGTATGCACTCGATATTGTGTGTTTAGTAGTTCATAGACGAGTCTTTTTTGAGTATGTGTGCTTATTAATAAGGCCAAAAGGTGAGAATAATATTGTTTTGTTGCAATTATTTTGAATCACATGAATAAGATATAAGTGTAGTAGCCTAGGCTACCTACCATACCGTTGTGCCAGTTCCATTAGGCTAAGTGAAGTGAACTACATTTTATTTTATATATGTAGGCTATTCTGCATTTGTTTTTAGTGGTACTATTATAGTGTATAAGTGGCCTAGCCTAGGTAATAAGTTAGGAAATTAATAAATATGACAATTTGTCGAAAATTGCATTTTTCCTAACTATACAAACCTGAGGTCCTTTAACAATAGGAAGTAACTAGCGGCAGCTGGAACGGTCGTAAGCTTCGAACAAGGGAGTTCGGTAATTAACTGCTTGTCCGACAGTGTGCACGCCGCGCACCTGGGAGGTGAAGAATCACTTTTGCTTTAGGCCCATGCAAAAAACACAGAGTGAGGGGTGGCATGAGGTGGGACTATATGTAAAGGACCTCAGGTTTGTATAGATAGGAAAAATGCAATATTCGACAAATTGTCATTTGTTCCGAAACGTAATACAAACCCTTGGTCCTTTAACAATAGGAAGATTTACTTCTTGGAGGGAGGAATCTGAGTCTTTGTGAACAGACTGGTGTTCGCCCAACCTTGGAATGCCTCCCTGGTCGTAAGAGCGAGGGAGGGATCCAAGCCTCTGTCCAATTGATTGGGGTGTGCACCGCAGGATCAATGAGTACTAAGAGAGAGGCAAGCGTATCTCTTCGTACAGGAAGCAAGCAAGAACTTATTCCTGTTTGCAAGAGGCAACATAAAGTTATGGGTTTGTCTCTAGTTGGCATCCCCCCGCCCCCCTTGTTGGAGGAAGTGGTGGATATTCACTCCTATCCCTAATGAAAGGGATAGGATGGAGCTCGGTCGAGTAGCTTACCTGCATCTTTTCCTTTTCCAGCGTAGTGACGACCGTGTCCCTCTGCCCACAGGTAGAGGGAGAGAAAGATGGGGAAGAGAAGCCAGTCACACTCTCATTCACTCATTCATTCTTACAGTCACACCAGGAATCGATGCTGTTCTGCCTGCTCGGGTGCTGGGTAAGCTACACAACGTGTTAAGCCGCCACCACAGGTCCCAAGGAAAAAGTATCCAAGGACTTGTGGGCAATATCCCAAAGGTAGAAGGAGGTGAAGGTAGTCTGGTTGGCCCAGACCCCTGCCTTCAGGACCTGCGCCACGGAGAATTTCTTGCGGAACGAAAGCGAAGGACCAATACCTCTGACTTCATGGGCTCTCGGACGAAGAGGACGGATGTCGTCACTACCATCAGTTTCGTACGCCCTCCTGATCACCTCACGCAGCCAGAATGAAAGTGTGTTCTTGGATACTTCTTTCTTGGTCACCCCAGTGCTAACGAAGAGGCGTTGACACTCAGGCCTGGGGTGTCGAGTTCTCTTCAGATAGTGCCGTAGCGCCCTCACAGGACAAAGCAGCATCTCATCCGTATCGTTGTCGGTGAAATCGATTAGGGAGGGAATTATGAAAGACTCAAACCTGTCGTCAGGGATCGACGGATTCTGAGTCTTGGCCATGAAGTTCGGGACGAAATCGAGCGTCACAGATCTCCATCCCCTGGAATGCTTTACATTGAAAGACAGACCATGAAGTTCCCCTACTCTCTTCGCCGATGCCAGGGCCAGCAAGAAGAGGGTCTTGAGGGTCAGATCCCTGTCTGACAACTCTCGGAGTGGCTCGAATGGTCTTCGAATCAAACTCCTAAGGACGAGAGTCACGTCCCACTCAAGGGGCCTGAGCTCCCTGGGTGGACAAGACCTTTTGAAGCTCCTCATAAGCAAGGAGATCTCGAACGAATTCGAGATATCCAGTCCCCTCAGCTTTAGGACCAGAGCCAGGGTGGCTCTGTATCCTTTGACTGTGGGGACGGAGAGGAGCTTCTCTCGGCGAAGAAAAACGAGGAAATCCGCTACCTGCTGAAGAGTGGCTCTGAGAGGAGATAGACCCCGTCTACAACACCAACCACAGAAGACGGCCCACTTTCCTTGGTACACAGCTGCAGAGGACTGTCGGACGTGTCCAGCCATCTCTGTTGCTGCGCTGCGAGAAAAGCCTCTCGTTCGCAAGAGATGGTGGATAACAGCCAGCCGTGAAGTTGTAGGGACTGGACTGTCTGGTGGTACCGTTCTACGTGTGGCTGGGCTAGAAGGTTGTGCCAATGGGGAATCTCTCTTGGTGCTTCCGCAAGCAGAGCCAGCAGGTCCAGATACCAAACGGCCTGAGGTCGTCTGGGAGCCACCAGGATCATCCTGAGATTCGGGGTGGCCAGCACTCGACTGATCACCTTGTGAATCAGACAGAAGGGAGGAAAGGCGTACGCGAAGAGGTTGTCCCACGGGTGTTGAAGAGCATCCTCTGCAGCTGCCCATGGGTCCGGCACGGCTGAAAAGAAAACTTGGAGTTTCCTGTTGTGCCGGGTGGTGAACAGATCCACGACTGGACGCCCCCACAGGTTGAAGAGCCTTTCCGCCACGTCTGGGTGTAGAGACCATTCGGTTCCTATCTCCTGATCCCGACAGCTGAGCTTGTCTGCTGCTACATTCTTCTTGCCTGGAATGTAGCGTGCTGACAGCTCTATTGAGTGAGCTGCGGCCCTCTCGTGCACCTGCACGGTCAACTGGTGCAACGGGAGAGACACCAGGCCCCCCTGTTTGTTGACATATGCCACTACTGTGGTGTCGCACATCAACACCACTGAGTGTCCCACCAAGCGGTCCTGAAATTCTTGGAGAGCGTAGAACACCGCCTTGAGTTCCAGGACATTGATGTGAAGGTAAGGTGCTTGTCGTGATGGTCCCACACACCTGCAGTCAGCAACTCCTCCAGGTGTGTGCCTCATCCCTCGGTGGATGCGTCTGAGAACAGCAACATCTCCAGAGGGAGAGTGCAGAGAGGCACTCCTCTTAAGAGGTTCCTGTCGTCCAGCCACCAGGCTAGGTCCTGCCTTACCTCCTCCGTGAGGGACACGGGGAAGCACGGTGGATCCTTTGCCTGTGACCAACTCTCCTTTAGTCTCCACTGGAGAGACCGCAGGTGAAGACGTCCGTGAGGAACTAACTTCTCGAGTGACGACAGGTGGCCAATCACGACTTGCCATTGCTGAGCTGACTGTTCCTGTTGAGACAGAAATCGGTTGGCTGCCTCCCTGAATTTGCTGATCCGCAAGTCCGCGGGAAGACTTGACCTGCTACCGTGTCGATCAGCATACCCAGGTACTTCATCCTCTGCTTGGGTTCGAGATCGGACTTCTCGAAGTTTACCATGATCCCCAGATCGCGGTAGAACTTCAGGAGTCGATCCCTGTCCTGTAGCAACCATGAGCGGGAGCTCGCCAGGACTAGCCAATCGTCGAGATACCTCAAAAGACGTATCCCGTGCGAATGGGCCCAAGCAGACACCAGAGTGAACACTCGCGTGAACAAATGTGGGGCGGTTGAGAGACCTGAGCAAAGTGCCCTGAATTGGTACACCGTCCTGTCGAGGATGAAGTGGAGGTACTTTCTGGAGGATTGATGGATGGGTATCTGAAAATACGCATCCTTCAGATCCACTGGAAGCATGAAATCATTCTCCCTGATGGAGTCGAGCATGGAACGTGCCGTCTCCATCGTGAACCGAGACTGGCGAATGAATCGGTTCAGAGGAGAGAGATCTATCACCAGGCGCCAGCCCGCCGAGGCCTTCTCCACCAGGAAAAGGCGGCTGTAGAAGCCCGGTGACCGATCCCTGACAATCTCTACAGCTCGTTTGTTCAGCATGGTCTTTGTCTCCTGTCGAAGAGCGATGTCCTTTGATGAACCCTGGACGTAGGTCTGCAGATGGACCGGGTTGGAGGTGAGGGGTGGCCGAGATTCGAAGGGTAGTGGATATCCCTCCCGAAGGATGTCTACTATCCAGGTCTCGGCACCGTAGCGCTGCCATGTTGCCCCATGGCTCGCCAGGCACCCCCCCACTTCCGGCAGCAGGTGAGGGGGAACGCCGTCCCTAGCGTTTCCCGCCTCTCTTCGACTTCTTCCCTGCTCCCCCTTGAGAGAAGGAGGGATGGGAGGAGGGCTGATGACGACCCCCCTGGCAGAAGTTGAAGGCAGAGTCTTTCCTCGGGGCTTAGACAGGGCAACCGTCTTAGCAGCCGAGGAAGCGCTAGCCAAACTCTTTGATTTAGCCGCAGTAGCTCGAGGCTGCCCAGAAGCCTTCGAGACTGCCTAGTGAACTAGGCGGTCACTGTCATCAGTGCGCCGCCTCTCCACCGCAGCGTCCACCATCTCTCCAGGAAAGAGAGAGGAGGAACTCTGAATAGGTCCATTTCGAAGTCTGAGTGCCGCTTCACGCCCAGTCCCCCTGGTTACTCGTGTAAGGACTGCGTCCCTACGACGAAGTACCAGGTTGGCCCACAGGTTTGCCGTCTGATGGGCGAGGTAGGAGATGGCTCTACCTCCAGACTGGCAAAGTCTCCTGAAAGTCAGGTCTTCTTCGAGAGTAGAACTCCCGGAGTTGGCCGCGACTTTGGATACTGTGAGGGACCATAGATCCAACCAAGAGACTGCCTGGAAAACCGCCATAGCAGTTGATTCCAGGGCAAGTGCCTCCTGCTGCGAGAATCAAAGGTTCTCTGACAGGAGCTGCTGCAGGGACACACCCGGAGTTAGCCTTGCTAGCTCTGGGTTAACCTGTTTGGGTGGCATCGGATCTTCAGAAGGCACATAGAATCGCCGCTGACGCTGTAGAGGAGGAGGAAGTAGCGAATCCTCCCGTCCAGAAACGAGAGAATCCACCTGGTCAAGCACAGAGTCAGCCAGCTCTGACCGCGGCAGATCCACCGTCGGTTTGGGTTCCCTCTTCGGGCCCCAAAACGACTCGAGCCGGGACGTGGGCTCAGATGGTGGGAGCGGCGATCCTTCCCCAAGGTCGTTGTGCTGACGAATCAGCGCAATAACCTCGGCAAAGTTCCTCTTAATCTCAGGAGTGACTGTGTCTTGAGGAGTAGGATCGTCCAGTCCCTCCAACAAGAGCAGCTCCCGAGATCCTCCTCCTTCAGAAGGAGGAACAGCATCAGACCCCTCTCGGTCTCCTCCTGTCACTTGCGCGTACGTTCTGGTTGATCCTAAGACCGTGCCTGGAGCGTACAGTGTCGTGACGGGATCGCGAGGGGCGCGCCCCTCACGATCACTCCTAGGTACCTCGCTCTTCCCAGCGTATCCCGAGGAAGTTGAAGGTACAGGAGAGGAAGACCTGACGCTCCCCCCTCGCTCACTGGTAGAACCAGTGTGCTTGGAGGGCTGCAAACGATCAGCAACCCGCGGTGGTGATCGGTCTGCAGGCCTGGTCGCACCGCTCACCTGTGGCGAGCGGCTAGACTGAGCACAGCGGCCCCAGTCCCGTGCGTCAGATGAGCTGCTGCTGGTCCCCCTATCCGCCCGGTCCCTGTGGGAGCGGCGGTCAGGGGACCTGCAAAGATCACTCTCGCGGTGAGACCGGTGCGTGTCCTCGCGGCGCGTCGAACCGCTGGTACCAGCCGAGGCTGGCGCCAACGATCGGGGGGACCTCTTCCCAGCCTCATCCTGTGGCCGGTCAGAGACCGTCACGTCAACCCGGGTTACCAGCTGGTCGCTGCGAGAGCGGCCGCTGCCCTGGCGAGAGTCACCTGAGCGGCTCTCACCAGCCTTCTGCTCCGTGCCGCGGTCCTGGCGCCGAGCGAACTCTGGCGTCAGAACTTTGGCTGCACGGTCTCCCGCGGGAGACCATACACTCGGAACCTCTCGCGAACGAGAGGCCGAGCCGGAACCTGGTTTAGCAGCAGCGCCGCTAACACCAGGCGAGGAAGTACCGGTGGTAGCCGGTACCCCTCTGGTCCCTGTCTTCTTCTTCCTTGCGGAAGGAGAGACGGGCCCTGTTCCCGAAGGAGGAGGAGGACCAGCAGAAGGACCCCCGTCCCACTCCAGTGGGACGGACCCTTAGAAGTTCCTGAGGGAGCCTTCTTGTGGGGGGGAGGAGGCAGCCTTCTTCTTCTTCGGCTTGGAAGCCTTAGAAGTCGAAGGGGGAGAGGCGGAAGCAGACGACGAAGAAGATGATGAAGTCGACGACGACACCTTCCTCTTCTTTTTCAGCTCTCGCAAGACAGACGACAGATCCTCCATCCAGGACGGAGCCGGGGCAATTGCCGAAGCAACACGGCCCGGCTGCACCTGTCCGGAAGGACCTGAGTCTGGGGCAGCAACACCGTGGACTGGAACGACGTGGGCAGGAGCGGGAACAGCGGGAACAGCAGGAGCGGCAAGAGCGGCAGAGCCAGCAGCAGGAACAGCAGTAGCGGCAGGTACGGCAGGCAAGTCAGGTAACCCAGGAGACTTAGCTTCAGCCAACGACATCCTGGGTACCGGTGGCAGGTCCAGGGGTGAACTTTTAGGGCAGTGGAAGTCTGGGGTAAGCAGCACGAAGAACCCAGGTGGAGGCGGCACACCCCTCCTTCGTACGGCAGTGATTGGCCCCTGCACGGCGGCTGTTGGCGTCACTGACATCACATGGGGAGTATACACCAGGTGAGGAGGGGCGGCGTACCCTGGGGTAGTGATCGTGGTAGTGGTGGTGGTCACCGCTCCATGGGTGACCACCCCAGACCCCGCCAGATGCTGGATAAGCCCCTGGATACTTGGCACGCCCTGCAGTCCCAGTGACGCCCACACCTGTCCAAGGTCGTCTCCCACGGAAGATGCACCTGCGGAAGCAACGGTTGGGTAAACATGAGGGATTCCCTCTCGCTTGGGGGGAGACGAACCCCACCCAGAGCGGACGGAAGACCCCGAATACAGTTGTACGTCAGGGTAACGAGCGCCCTCCTCCACACTCGACGGATCAAGCAAGGAGAAGGACTCCGAAACCCGCCCCCCTCCCTCCCCCCCCCCCCCCCCACCCGAAGGGGAAGGTGCCATACGCGGGAGCTGAGCAGGGGGCAGGAAAGAAGACGAGGTATCAGTAACCAAAGGAGTCGCTGGAGAGCTTTCCAACGACTCTTTGGCAGGTCTTCGCTTCTTCCTACCCTCATACAGGCCCCACTGCACCTCCGACCAATTTACATATACAGTACATGGCTTGGCCCGAGAGCATTCACGCCCTTGGCACTGAGTACATAATTCATGGGGATCGACATCAATAAAGGAGCGAAAGCCACCACATTTACGCCCCTCCAGCCCGGGACACACTCTACGGGCGATCGGGGGGCGCGGCGAAAGCTCCATGTCTTGATCCATTCAATTAATAAATCAATGAAAAATGAAAATAGGTACTTACAATTTTCACTTTCACAACCAAACAAACCAGTAAGAGAAAAATATAATTCAAGCATACGACGATGTAGCGGGCAGAGAGCGATGACGAACAACGTCCTCACACCACACGGCCGAAAGCAGAAGTGATTCTTCACCTCCCAGGCGCGCGGCACGCGCACTGTCGGACAAGCAGTTAACTACTGAACTCCCTTGTTCGAAGCTTATGACCGTTCCAGCTGCCACTAGTTACTTCCTATTGTTAAAGGACCGAGGGTTTGTATTATGTATCGGAACAAAAATACAGTTTACATAACTGACTTAGGCCTAGCCTACCCAGTTAGCCTGGGTAAACTTTTACTTTAGTGCCCACTGAGTTTTTAGTAATGTTTTACTTTGTTGCCCTTTCAGTTTTCACGGGCTATGAGTGTACCAGTAGTATGAAACTTATAGATGTACTAAAGCCCCGTGAATGAAGACATGGCCTTTTTATTTGTATGATATCCTAGCTAAAGAGGGAGGGGCAAACTCGAGAGTAGAAGCACACACCAGCTACCATTGGAAAGGAGCCTGCTGCCACAAGGACACTGGTCTCTGCCACAGGTGGCACACACTATGCCTCCCACAGGTTCTAATGGAGCCTTTCATATGTGGCCACTTCAGTGTGTCCCTACCAGAAAACAGTATTTCTACAGAAGCAGTCTGCACGGACTGCAAGGAACGTAACCGCAATATGACATCCACTAGTGATTGGGGCATCCAATGTATTTCGCCGTGTTTAGTGCTGACCCCTGGGGGGTTAATTACAGTCGTCCGAATAGATATTACTTAAAATTCTTGTTTAGTAGGTAAAACTGCATAGTAAAACCGCAACTGCCATAGTCTAGGCCGCCGCGGATAAGTACCCTAGATCTACCCAGACTTCTTGTCAGCTAACATTTCAGTGTCTCGCTCCCATAACTACTGGGCCACTGGTGGGAACTGGCAGTTACTGCCACTCGCCGTGAAGCATTGTTTTAAATGAAACCTTTCATATGTAGCCACTGGTATGCGCCACCGTCTCTCCTGATGTAGCTAAGTTCTTCAAATGAAGCCTTTTTATAAGAAAATAGTTGAAAAGCTTCCTTTCATCGGCACACAAATCATTAAAAATTTTATGATGCACTCCTTGGTCCATTCTTGATGATAATATGGGATGTACATGCCCTTTCCTGCCCTTCGATTGCAATGCGAAGGAGCTCTTCGTTGGAAGCCATTCTTCTGAGTTCCGACTAACAAGGAGCGGTGTGTCGATGTGCCACAAGTTGCCGGGCACCAACTTGAACGATCGATGAGCCACGAGTTGCCGGGCACCAACTTGAACGAGGCAACCAGTGGCAGACGCCAGTGTCCTCGTGTGAAAGAGGGCTTACGTATCACAAACACTGAAAATAAGTCAACGACCGTCGATGGCAAACGAACCTTCGTCCGGGTACTCAACTGTAAGGTACCGACATGCTTTTATGCCATGCTGTACTACAGTGCGAATGCATCCTTAATTGTGCGCCGTAAAACGAAAAGAAACTGAAGAGTAGACATAAACAGATGAATGAATTATTATAAAATAGAAAAATGGAAATTGTGAGGACTTACCGTTGGATGAGAGAAGGTACGATTTTTAGGATCGACGTAGCGCTCAGAAGAATACTGTTCGGCCAAAATATCTGTTACAGAGAGAGAGAGAGAGAGAGAGAGAGAGAGAGAGGAATATATTAAAAAGAATAGTTAATGACAAAAACAGAAAGTACGGCGCAAATATAAAAAACTAGATTACGCATGGTATGAATATGTAAATAGTAGGTATAGGGCAAGCACTAATTTCACTTATCCTCTGGTTTTCATTCCTTAGTCCCATTGCAGATTAGGTTAGTAAAACTCACGTTAACCAACCTCACTACAAGGGAAAACTTCTTTCCTTTCCGAACTAAAGGAAAAGGTATATTCACCATTCTCTCTCTCTCCCCTTGATGCAAAATCGTACCTTGATATATTTACTCGTGTAAAAGCTAATAAACTTGAGTATTAAATTGATTATGCGTAGAATTTATATCACACTCCTGAAAAGAGATACTTAGTATGTATGATATACCTATGGCTATAGCGAAGCAGTTGAGGCTTTGACAGATTAGGTGAAATTTAGCTTGTATTCTTTTCTAGTTATAGAAAAAATGTTAATGTCTCACAATTTATTATTGTGTAAAAATATATATACATAACTAGAAATGAATAAGAACATATTATATACTTAATGGGTCTTTAATGGTAATGTCAGTAATAATAATAGTAATAATAAATTTTGGAAGGAGACCCTATCGTAAACGTTTAAAAATTACGGCTGCTGCATCAGAAGAATTTAATTCATCATAAAGTTTCTCTTATTTTTCTAATGAATTCTTTTCCTGCAGGGGAAAGATCTTCGTTGAAAAGCATATAGGGCAGTTAATATGTGATCATTCCCCTATAATTGAGCCTTAATCCTCTTTTTCCCGCCAAGTCAACCATATTGGTTGAACAGAAGTAGTACCAATTTCAGAGGTCCTTTCTTCCTCACACCGTTGGACTGCGAACAGCCTCCCTGAGGATGTTGTACCACTGGCACTTCAAAAGTTTCACCGAAGATCCAACACATTACTACCCTAGAGCATATCCCCTTGTATTTTAATCATTTACTTACGTTTATAT
Organism: Macrobrachium nipponense; assembly: GCF_015104395.2. NCBI lineage: Eukaryota > Metazoa > Arthropoda > Malacostraca > Decapoda > Palaemonidae > Macrobrachium > Macrobrachium nipponense. The sequence continues at coordinate 60,149,366 of NC_061109.1, forward strand.
GTTTTTTTATTAATTTATCTTTAATTGCATAATAACCGATCTCTTCTTTCTGTATTTCCCATTACCTTCTTATACTTCTTTCTAACGAACACAATAATATCCCTTGAAAGCTTGAATTTCAAGTCATTGACCCCTGTGGTGGGCTTGTTCCATATGAATAGGGTTCATCTTCTGAATAATAATAATAATAATAATAATAATAATAATAATAATAATAATAATAATAATACTGTTGAATAAAATGGCAGAATTCAGCGAATTAATCTTATATATTATCTTTTCTATTTTCCTTATTACTCGCTTTTCTGGCTTAGCGATACTTCGCAATAATTGTCCAATATTCATATTGGGATAATGCTGAAAGTGGTATTTTATCAAAAACTGGTATTATCAGTATACTGGTGTTATCAGAATACTGGTATATGGGAAGGCGTTCCTCTGGTTCAGATCAAGCAGGGGTCGTCGTCGGTGTTGGTATCATTCCATAAGAGAGGTCAATGTCAGGCCGGGGTCGTCTCTGGTATTCATCTGGTATTACTGCTGGTATAGCTCTGGCTTATCGCGACGTTTCAACCTTCTTGTAGGTCATCTTCTTGGCTGGTTAGCAGTAGAAGTGGAGAGATGGTGTCTGCAAGCCGATATTTATAGCGGCTCGAAACCTAGAGCTGCGTTCTCATTGGTCAAGCCGGTCTGGGGCGAAGTCTGGGATCTCTCGTCGATGGCTGCAGGGATGCAGCCGTGAGAGCCCTCGAGTAGTGCATCGGGGAATGAATGTCAGGAGTCCTACCTGCTGCAGGAATCCTATCATCTCGCTGGTGCTCCTGGATATTTGGGTGTTTGTTCGCTGCTTGAAGATTGGTACCTCTAGGAACTCCGCCCCGACATCTCAGAGCCCATCAAGCTTTTTTACAAAGGGAACTTTCACCGAAGGTATAAGGAGGATGAGCAAGCCCTCAAGACCATCATAGAGAGAAACGTCACCCCCACCAATCAGGACAAGACCATTAATTTAATAATATATTATAAAACGAAGAAGACAAGCAGCCTGGTGATGAGGAACAAACCAGCGGCCCCCCTGCAGGATCCCTTGAAGAAGACGAGCGTGGTCTACCGATACACGTGCCCCGTCCGAGGATGCCTCGGCAAATATATCGGCATGACCACCATACGATTCTCCAAGAGAATCTCCTGCCACGCCCAAGAAGGAGCCATTTATAATCGCGCCAGGACTGCCCATAACGTAAGGATAAAAAGGAGCGATATTATCCCTAATATCGAAATAATTGACCAAACCACAGATCCCCGACGTTTACGAATCCTGGAAGCCCTACATATAGGAAAGGAGAAACCTAACTTGAACATTACCCAAGAAACGTTTCTCCTTCCTACCGCCGCCCGAAGACCAGCAGCGAACAAACACCCAAATATCCAGGAGCACCAGCGGGATGATATGATTCCTGCCGCAGGTATGTGTTGTTTTGGATTAAGCTGGTTTTATGCCAGCACGGGCTCCTGACATTCATTCCCCGATGCACTACTCGAGCGCTCGCACGGCTGCATCCCTGCAACCATCAACAAGAGATCCCAGACTTCGCCCCAGACCGGCTCGACCAATGAGAACGCAGCTCTAGGTTTCGAGCCGCTATAAATATCGGCTTGCAGACACCATCTCTTCACTTCTACTGCTAACCAGCCAAGAAGATGACCTACGAGAAGGTTGAAACGTCGCGATAAGCCAGAGCTATACCAGCAGTAATACCAGATGAATACCAGAGACGACCCCGGCCTGACATTGACCTCTCTTATGGAATGATACCAACACCGACGACGACCCCTGCTTGATCTGAACCAGAGGAACGCCTTCCCATATACCAGTATTCTGATAACACCAGTATACTGATAATACCAGTTTTTGATAAAATACCACTTTCAGCATTATCCCAATATGAATATTGGACAATTATTGCGAAGTATCGCTGAGCCAGAAAAGCGAGTAATAAGAAAAATAGAAAAGATAATATATAAGATTAATTCGCTGAATTCTGCCATTTTATTCAACAGAATTTGTTTAAAAGAGGGTCTTCTTCCAAAAAATAATCATCATCATCATCATCTTACATATTGCGCTGGCATTGTATATTCTGGACTGATTCGCCAAAAGTAACGAGACTTCAGTCACTGATACTTTCAGTTGATCCTGAAGCTGGTTTCCAGAATCCAGTCGCTTGTCTACAGGAATTCCTCCCCATATCTGTCAAACATGGAGAACTTATGAGAAATTGTTTATATATATATATATATATATATATATATATATATATATATATATATATATATATATATATATATATATATATATATATATATATATATATATATGACTGGTAAAAATGTTCTGTAACAACAGAATTCC
>NC_061109.1:60156778-60161778 GCF_015104395.2 Macrobrachium nipponense
CAAAGTTTGGTATGCCAGAAATAGTACAAAGTGATAGAGGAACAAACTTTACTTCCAAGTTATTCCAGGATATGATGAATTTATTAGGAGTGAAACAACAGTTATGAAATTTTATCACATCACCGTGATTGAGCTACAAATGTCCTTTAATATCTAATTCACTCAACCTTGGAACTAATATATTTCATATACGTTAACCAAAGGGGAATTTTGTAGTTGACAATAATTTCATCTCTTGTGGATTTGAACCAGCGGACAGAGGAGAAATCAGGACTTCAGTGACTTTACTGACGTGGTCATCTATATCTATATATATATATATATATATATATATATATATATATATATATATATATATATATATATATATATATATATATATAAGGCCTAGGGTTTTTGATTAATAATATATTGTCTATGTGTTCCCTTTGACCTATGGAATGTGGAGAACAGAGAGGCGACAACCCGAGAAAGCTGATGAATGAGTTTCTATGGGTGGCATGAGATAAAACTGCTTAGTTAGACAAGTCAATGTACTGAGTTCATGAACTCTTCTCAAAGTGCCTTATTGAAACTGGTTGAGGCCAGAATTGTGAGGCGTTAACGAACTGTGTGTTCTTATGTGCATGTGCGCCTCTTTCTGTTAATAATGTTGAATACCCAAGTCTATGGGGGATTTTGATAGAGGCGTCTTCGAGAGAAAGGCAAGATGCCGTGGCGCTCACCGGGAGTTTTTTATTAAGTGTTTATAGTGTTCCGACTGCTTGGACGGTTCTGGCAGAACTGGCAATGGAGGGACAAAGAGTTCCCAGAGGGGTGTAGACTTTTTGGTGACTAATGGTGACTGCCATTACTATTAGACATTTTACTGTTGGGGGTAATTAAGTTAGTCTGTAGGACTTGATTATCCATTATTTATTCGCTGTTAATAAATGTTTATTTTGATGATGCAACTCTCTCATTTTCATTACCTGTTAGAATGGAGAGAAAGAGGTGTCGGTGCTAGAGAGAGAGAGAGAGAGATTGCTTAGAGAGAGAGAGAAACTGTGTGTATTGGTTTGCCTGACGTTCGGTTCGAGCTACACGCTTGCCTAATGAATAATGGGGGGGAATCTCCCCATTACAGGATTTGGTAGCTAGCGGTTAAAAAAGTGGTATAAAAGAGTTTTTTTTATGCCTAGGAACGCCAATGAAGAGATAAGTGACCAGTTAGAAGATAAAGGGGTTGTGGGCTATGGCTTAGCGATAGTTTTCAAACGACAAAGCCTTTGTGGGATTGTGGAAAATCGTTAAACTGTTAGTTTTCAGTTACTTAGTGAAAAAAAATGAGAAATATCTGTCCGTCCGGTAACAGAAGGGAGTGGGAAGGATTTTATTGGACTCAGCATTTTTCCCAGAGAGTCAGCCTAGGAGCAGTGGGTGCACTCAGTGTGACTTTTGCTTGTGATGTGTCGAGTGCATCCCAAGACAATCGTGCGTGTATCACTGCCTTGTCTTACGCGAATTCCAAGTTCTTTTTGTTCCCATTATGGAGTGGTGAGTGTTAAAATATTGTTTATCAAGGGGGAGGGTTTTTGTTTAAATATTTCAGTGGAATGGGATTGGTTTAAGAGGTCGAAAATTTTTTTTCTTTGCCAATGGTAGCAGAAGTGACGTGTTTTCTTTATTCACGCGTGTTTGTAATAGACGTATTCGTCTTTGTTTAAAATATGAGGGTGTATAAAGACGTTTTTTTTTCCATGCATGTGAACTGTGCTTAGATAAGCATATTTGGCTTGGAGACAAGAGCGGCCACAATTTTACGGGCTCAGCACATTGCAAGGGGAGTATGGCCTGCCTCGAGGGAGGGGCATTGCGAGGGTACTGGCACCCCTCGGGTGATAGTTGCATGGAGGGTACCACTGGCCTCCCTAAGAGGGTATTGCAAGATGGGTACTAGTGTATACCTTGGGAGGGGGTCCTCAGACACTGTTTAAGGGGAGATGGGGACTACTGTGTATGCCTCGGGGAGTGTTCTGTCGCTTGACTGAGGGATGTTTCAATGCTCATTGGGGGGGGAGAAACTTTTTTTCTCTCATTGAGGGTGAACTCCTTTTTTTTCTTTGTGTCGGGGTGTTGGGGGATGGGTTTGCCCTTGACAATGAATACTAAGATCTCAGCTGATTGATTAGTTGATGAAGTGAAACGCCCGTAGAGTCTTTTTTTTTAGAAAAGAGATTTCCTCTCTCTTGGAGGAAGAGAAAAGGAAATAAAAAGAGAATTGAAATGCATTGTATGGGTGTAAGTTTTTCTTGTGCCTTGGAAGATACAAATATATTGGGGAGACACAGATTATTATTATTTTTTTTTATTATTGTGTTGGAGAGATTACTTTGAAAATGGTGCCGAATGGTGTTGCCCGATGCCGTAAATGGTTTTGATTGTGTCATAAGGTTCAGCAATACTAGTATAAGCTATTTGAATTTACCTTTACTTGAGATTTTTGCAAGAGAATTATTGCTATGGAGAGTTATTATTATTATTGATAATTATTATACTTGAGCTGTGTCACGGGAGGGTTGCTTAAGTATAATTATCATTACGGGAGACTTGTTTTACGAGAGATTTGAGATATTTCATGGGAGATTAGTTGATAATTATTACAGATAATTATTCATGGAGAATTATTACAATAATTGATGGGAGAAGTCTTGTCTTAATTATTTGTTGAGTTTTTGTAACTTTGGAGAATATTTCAGTCATTCACGAGGATGAGTTTTGCTGAATCTTGATGAATCTGACTGAATCTTGGTGAAATGTGTTGAATCTTGCTGAACTTTTGCTGAATTTTGTGCTGAATTCTTGGAGAATGGACAAGCATTAACATTGGTGATGTTTTTTATATAGTGATACTAGTGATTTTGATGATAGCAAATTTTGGTGATTTTGTGATAGTGATACTTCTGATACTGATTTTTTATATACTAATACGTGGGTATTTTAATGCTATCAAGGGTGGTCAAATCTTTTTTTGAATTTTGGGAGGAACTAACAACACATTATTTTAGTTTTTTTTTTTTTATGAGTTCAGCAGATAATTGCTTGACATCTAGTGAGTCACGGGAGATAGTTAACAGTGCCGTTGATTTTTCTTTCTCCTTTTTTGGAAATTAGCCATCGCTGACACAAGTTTTTTTTCATCAAGGGTGAATTTGAATTTATTTTTTCTCTCCAGTTGGTGTGAATATTTTTTAATGTCTCAGTTCGTGACTTAGAGTCATTGTTCGGGAATGTGTTTGTGTTTCAGCTATTTGATGCTGTAGAGAAATATACGGGAGAATTTTTGCACGTTTGAATGCATACGTAGTGGCACTACATTTTTTTTCTCTGGATATTTGTGTTCCAGAAATTGTGAGTTTTCTTGCACTTGTATTTGTGACAACTTTGTGAGAGATAGGAAACTTGGCTAAGTTTTCTAGTGACCTATGTCGTAGTGCACATGGAGAAGTCTTGGCTAAGATACTGTGTATTTGGAGTTCTGTTATAATGACTTGTGGCACATTGGTGATTTTTTCTAGAATTTCCTAGACAGTTTTTATTTGCCGAGTTTTTGCCCTTTTTTAGCAGTTATGCTAAATGGAGAGAGTTTTATAGTTTTGACTATAACATTGAGTTATTCTCTGGAGAATTGAGATATATCATTTGGAGTTATAATTGGAGGTATATATTATTTTGGAGTTATAATTGAGATATATTATTTTGGAGTTATAATTTGAGATATAATATATTGGGGATATATTTTTGGCCATTTTTGATATTTGCCAATGTGATATGAGCTATGTTTAGTTCAATTATTTTGCAGCCATCTTTGTTGCAAATGGAGATACATATTTGGAGATTATGGGGCAATATTTGTGAGTGTGTGAGTTAGATACCTTGAGTGCACATTTTTTGGAGATATATTTTTTGGAGCCTTGTTTTGTTCCACATGGAGTTATTGGGGAAATAGAGGTAAATATTTTGTGTTTGCCGAAATAGAGGTGATTATTCTTTATTCCTGGAGTGGTGCCCTTTTTATTAGCATGTGGCTATTGGAGAAATATAAGGGGAGTGGTTATTAACCAAATGGAGGAAATATTTTTATAACCAGAGTGGTGTTATTGTTAATGTGATGTCACATAATTATGTATGGAGATGGAATTAATCTTGGGCGGGTGACCCTTTTTTTTTTGTGGTTATGGAGATTTTCTCGAGCCAAGAGAAGATTTCTGTGGTTCTTTCTCTTTGGTTTCGTGACTATTTAGAAGCGAGTGGCATTACTGCGTTACGAGTCCTATGGAGATGTGTGCATTTTTTATGTTCACAAGTGTGTTATTCTTGGAGGCATATAATTGGGCAAAGTCATGTTGAGAGAATAAGTCTTTGAGACAAATGTTTGAACACATTAGTCATATCCTGGAGTTAATTCTGTGAAATGTGTCTGTTAGACCTTTTTCTATAGAATCATGAGTTTCCAAACTTGTGTGTCTTACTGGACAATTTTTATGCTGCTGTTTGAGCATACGTCCGCAGGCGATTTTTCTGCTGACAAGCGATGTGATGAGCCGTGTGCTGACTCTTTTCCTCTGATGATGATCGATCAGAATTTTTGCAATATCTGGAAATGTTGACAATAGCATTTCACGAAAGCGCATGTGTGAGAGTTTGCTTTCTGGCAAATTCCGTAACTTTACATGGAGCATTTCTTGGGGAAAAACGCGGGAGTTATGCATATTATACATGTATTATGTATTTTGTGATTGGGGAAACCTATTTGTGATTATCTTTTTTTTATTTTTTCTTCCTTTTCCTATGAAAGATATAATTGGGGATTGAGTCTTGTATAGCATTTCTTTTTTTACCGGGAGATGTAATTAGTCGGGAGTTGTTATTTACGTAAATGGGAGTTTGACATTAAGTCTTATTGTGATTAGTTGTATGAGCAGTAAAGGGGTTTTTGCTGTTAAACGTTGGAGATTTTT
>NC_061109.1:60164278-60204278 GCF_015104395.2 Macrobrachium nipponense
ATTATATAATGTGTGTGTGTGTTTGTTGTTGTGTGTGTATGTATGTATTAACCGGTTTTTACCTGTTACCGATTACGAGTAACCAAGCACAAACAGTCTACGACGACAACTGCAAACAGTGACACTAACTTCTACAGTAGAATTGTCGAGGAGTTTTGAGGAGATTCTCGTCAGTGAGTTTGCGTAATCGTCGGTGATGTTCAGCTTCTGCTCCTCGGAGACTTTGGCCATGTCGCTCTCGTGTTTTGTCTTGGCCACAGACATCAGATTCACTAGTTCAACCACGTCACCTTCGGAGGAAATGAAAGGAGAGTTGGTGCCAAGTAGCTAAAAGAAATTTGTAACTGAACACCCAGAACACTAAATCGAAAGAGGGTAATGGGTCTGAAATCTTGCAAGGTGGCGCAGACTGGTTTCTGAGGTGCTAGAGTTGTTATTACCTCTATTGCAAGAGGGTGCAAAATGTTCCCCTAGGTTTCCCCTCTAGTCTTACTGTTTTTTGACTTGAGCAGTTGCCCTAAGAAGTCAGAAGATCTCATTATCATGCCCTGGCAAGCTGCTAGTAAAAAGTCGGGTGCACTGTAGAACGGTATGTTGGTTACTGCTACAGTATTACCCCTACCAGCGAGTTAAATTTCTTGACTCATTTAGGAATTTCCTGAGGGACTGATTCTCAGATTAGTACAGCTAAAGAAGATGGACAGCTAGGTGAGAGAAAACCTAAGTAACGGCAGCTGTTACAGCTTAAACTGGCTGTATGCCAGCACAATCTCCTGCTCCCAAAATAGCCTGTTAAAAAAGTCTGTAATGCTCTTGTTAATATTCAGTGACTCAAATTTCTTATACAACATAGATCTAGATCTAGATTATAAACGTAAATGCAAAGATATGTATAACAGTTCTGTTTCTGCCTACACATATTGCAGCTTGTACTGAATGAAAATAAATTGAGTGTTTGTTCAGAATTAGCCAGAACTCACTGTATGTGAATGATATGTAGAGGTTACATTTCTTGTATTCAGAATTACAGCCACAGTTTACTCAAGTGGAAAGTATCAAGGTTACATGTGACGAAAATAGACAGCTGAAAAAATATTTACATTGTGGTTTGATTTAGTGGCATGGAATAGAATTATTACGATATAGTAAATACAAATATTTTCAACCAAATGAATAATGAAAGACACTGATGACACAGCCCTTCCCTCAGTTCTTTCGTATTTGTATTATAATATATCATGACTTATTCTCAGGAAATGAGATCACTCATCTAGTTATATTTGTCAATGTACTTCATAGACAAAGAAGTCAGGAGCAACCATAGGAGATTGCAACAACATAAGAACCTCAAACATCGGAGACAGTGAATAATTAAGTCAGGGATGCATGCAGTTAAACTTAACTTTGCTTGCTGAGGTCAGGGTAGGTTAGGAATGGCTGAGGTCAGGGTAGGTTAGGAATGGCTGAAGTCAGGGTAGGTTAGGAGTGGCTGAAGTCAGGGTAGGTTAGGAATGGCTGAGGTCAGGGTAGGTTAGGAATGGCTGAAGTCAGGGTAGGTTAGGAATGGCTGAGGTCAGGGTAGGTTAGGAATGGCTGAGGTCAGGGTAGGTTAGGAATGGCTGAAGGTCAGGGTAGGTTAGGAATGGCTGAGGTCAAGGGTAGGGTTAGAGGAATGGCTGAAGTCAGGGTAGGTTAGGAATGGCTGAGGTCAGGGTAGGTTAGGAATGGCTGAAGTCAGGGTAGGTTAGGGATGGCTGAGGTCAGGGTAGGCTAGGAATGGCTGAGGTCAGGGTAGGTTAGGAATGGCTGAGGTCAGGGTAGGTTAGGAATGGCTGAAGTCAGGGTAGGTTAGGAATGGCTAATTAGGCAGATATGCTGTGAAGTTTGTTCGCCCAGTGTTCTTACCAGCGCCAATGGTTGCGTCAGTGATGTTGTCGGCAACTTGGTCCAATGTTTCTCCGGCTGTGGTGTTACTGGACGTGTCATTTAGCGCGTTTTCCCAATCACTCAGATCCAGAGTCTTGCAGTGGCTGTGACATGTTATGGAATGGTAAAGATAAGCTCTGGCAGATTAAAGATTGTAAAAGCTTTCGTGTTCCCTTGTGCTTAGCTTTATTTATGTTTGTCAAATTGTACTAAAGTAGTCTGGTTTGGTCTCACTTACTAGCCATTTGGGCCGTGCCCCGTATTCCTTTATCTACTTATTTTTATCAGTAGATTGCTACCATGTATAAAAGTATATATATATATATATATATATATATATATATATATATATATATATATATATATATATATATATATACATATATATATATACATATATATATATATATATATATATATATATATATATATATATATATATATATATATATATATATGTTTGTATGTATGTAATGTATGGTATTGTATGTAGTATATGTATGTATATATATGTGTATATATATATGTATATATATATGTATATATATATATATATATATATATATATATATATATATATATATATATATAATAAAAGTTAATGCAAAGTACCAAGAACAAAAATCAGGCTCAGAATAAAGTGAAGCATTTGTGATTAAAATCAGATCACAGCACCTACGAAAGAGAAAAGGGAACACCTTTGTTAGAAGTAAAACCAGAAATATCCCACCTGAAATCCGGAAGGCCATCCCATTCCCCACGTTTGTTGCAGTACCAGGTCACATTAGATCCCGTGACGTCAGTTCCTTCTGGACACTTTTGAATGGTGTGGGTGCCAGGAGTTGCTGAGGGCCATTCATAATCAGGATAGAGGTCAGGCAAGGGTTTAATTTGTGGGCAATCTGTGATTGGCTTGTCAGTTGTACCTAGTGTTGTGGTTGTTGTCATTGTAGTTGTGGTTGTTGTTGTTGTTGTGGTGGTGGTTGTTGTCATTGTAGTTGTGGAGGTTGTTGTGCGGTATGTGGCTACAGGCGGCATCTCACAGAGAACCCCACTGGTTATGTTCAAACCACAGTGCATGACCACTCCACTGCCTACATCCAGCCTGAAATTGGGTGTCTTGGATTCTTCGAAATCGACAGTCCAGAGGGAGAAGTTACCGTCCACACACAATTCCAGGTCGCCGTAATGATAGGCTAAGTTTCCTCCCAGTGAGTTGCACAGAAACTTGGCGTCATCTGCTGTGATTGCTTTTTCTTCTGCTAAGGGAACCATCGTGAAGCAAGTGCCGGTTTTACTGTAGTATTCCCCATTTAATTCGCATGAAAGTTCTGTAGCATTCATCTGTTTATCGGAGCAAGTAACATTTAAATCACCAAACACAAAATATATAAGATCAGATGTATATATAAATCCTGACCAGTTTCGTCTTTAGTTTAAGGTATCTCCAAGAGGATGATTGAAGATGTCATGAATTAAAGTTAAAACCTGTCAAGATTTTTATCTGAGTACGCATTTCATTCCAGATACCACTGATGCTCATAGTCGAGTGAAAAGTCTTCCATTAACCATTTCATTCTGCAACTTGTTAAACTAGTAATGTTGTTATAAGATTTTCAATCACATTGTCCAAGCAACTGAAAAAGGACCTGTGAATGATATACTCACATCGTGAAATGATATCCTTACTCTCAGCTCTTGGGGAATATTTGGATGGCATGTAGAGCTGAGGTGATTCTGAAGATCACGTCGAGATATGCTGCAACTGGTTTGACCCTCACACCTCACAAAAGATAAAAAACATTAGGTCAGCGAGCTAAAGGTGACTTCAGTTGCTGTCGGGGAGTTTGGATCCAAGTGAAAAAACTGAAAAATAACTTTATTTATTTTGACAAGGGGGAAATAAATTAGGTTTTCAGATTCTTTCTTTACATCTTAATAGACTTGCGATAATGCAATTGAAGTTTTTTTTATCAGGCCAGATCCAAAGGAATGAAAGTAAAGGTAGAAGTATTACACATTTGGAAAATAAAGGGAAAGAAAACCACCTACCTAGGCATTTTAGATAGCTTGGAGAAGGACCACACACAGACACAAATACAATTTGTGCCCTGAAGATGCACAAATAAACACGTGATAGCGCTTGGTACTGAACTTCTGCCTGCCATTTTCCAGTGGCATTCCCTTATATAGTGAAGTGATTTGCACCTACTTTGTTTATATATATATATATATATATATATATATATATATATATATATATATATATATATATATGTATATATATATATATATATATATATAAATATATATATATATATATATATATATATATATACATAAATATATATATATATATATATATATATATATATATATATATATATATATATATATATATATATATATATATATATATTTGCACCTTACTGTGTTCATATATATATATATATATATATATATATATATATATATATATATATATATATATATATATATATTTGCACCTACTGTGTTCATATATATTATATATATTATTTATATATATATATTATATATATATATATATATATATATATATATATATATATATTGCACCTACCTGTGTTCATATATATATATATATATATATATATATATATATATATATATATATATATATATATATGTATGTATGTATATATAATATATATATATATATATATATATATATAGATATATATATATTTGCACCTACTGTGTTCATATATATATATATATATAATATATTATATATATATATATATACATATATATTTGCACCTACTGTGTTCATATATATATATATAGATATATATATATATATATATATATATATATATATATATACATACATACATATATATATATATATATATATATATATATATATATATTTGCACCTACTGTGTTTATACATATGAATATATATATATATATATATATAGATATAACTAGATATATATTATATATATATATAATTATATATATACATAAAGTGTAAAAGGTCCTTTAAAACACTTGATTTAAAGCTAAGGACTATATTTCGGTGGAGTGACTCCCACCCTTATCAAGGAATGAATGGTGAATGACAGAAGAAGTTATATTTGTGAAATATACTGTGGGAGATACATATGTCCTTAGTGATGCCTAGGGTCACCGCTAAGCCGAAGTTGGTTCTGTCAATTGTATTAATCCGCTTCATCATTGCCTTAAGGAAGATATTGTCTATATGGTCAGAGTCCCAGGCTCCATTGGAAAGGTTGATCCTATTATCTTGTTGTTTTATCATTGAAGATTCTACCATCTGACATTTGTATTGACAGCTGCTTTTGTATAAAATTCTGGATATGTTCCAAACCATGGTATGGTTCATGTTATTTAGATGATGGAAAATTGCCAAACTATGTTGTCCATATCTAACTGAGTGCTTATGTTGAGTTAATCTTTCAGAGAGAGATTTTCCTGTGAATCCAAAGTATGACTTATCACAATCTCTGTAGGGGATTTCATAGATTCCTACGTCTTTAGAAACTGGTTTCTGCTGAACGTTAATCAAGGATTTCCCTAATGTATTTGGATAGGTGAAGACAAAATGATTGGGATGCCTAATGTTTTGAGATCTCTCGTAAATTCCACGTGAGAGATTATGATTTTGTTTGTGAATTTTTCCTTTTCTTTATTTTCTGTGGGCTTGTAAAAATTACTCTTTGCTTTATGTGTGGCTTTTTCTGTCACGTGCTTGGGGTATTGTAACAAGATAAGTTGATTTCTGATTGTTTCAAGTTCTTTGTTAAGAAAATCTGGGGAGCAAATTCTCAGGGCTATAAGAAATAAGTTACTTGTTATGCCGAGTTTAACTGAAATGTCATGATAGCTGTAAAAATGTGTGTATGAAAGTGAGGATGTTGCTTTCCTGAAGACAGTGAATTTGTAGTTGTTATTAGTACCGATGATTAAGACATCTAAAAAGGGGATTTGGCTATTGTTATCCATTCTACTTTAAATTTTATGCTCAGGACTAAGGAATTTAATTTTTTTAGAAAGATATCAAAATCTCCCCACTCGCTTTTCCAATATGTTAAGATGTCGTCTATATAAAAAGGCAAATCTTATCTGCAGGTTTGATAGGGTTTATAATTACTGTTTCAAAATACTCCATATATACGTTTGCTAACGCTGGACTGAGCAGACTCCCCATACTACAACCGAATTTTTGACGGTGAAAGTTATCACCAAAGGAAAAGACGTTATTAGTGATGCAGTGCTCTACAAGTTGCATTATTTTATACAATTCTAATGGGGAAGTGGTAAGCAAAATGCATAAGTTTATTTTTGGGGAGCGTTAATACATCTTTTATGGGTACTTTTGTGAAAAGGGAGTCTACGTCTAGGTTGAGAAGTTTTACGTTATGTACAGGGATATTTGCCGACGTAAATTTGTTGCAAAAGTCTTTGTGTATATATATATATATATAATATATATATATATATATATATATATATATATATATATATATATATTATATATATATATATATATATATATATACATATACATATATTAGCAGTAAACTATGGGTTGTATGGACGGAAAAAGGGAAATGATTGCCTAGATTTACAGATGACAAAAGTCAAACTAATAATCAGGAAAAACTGGAATCACTACGTATTAACATAACTCACTTCAGTCGCAGTATGGCTGTTGCTCCTTTGGCGTAACAGCCGAGGAATTCATCATCACCCTCAGCTATTCGGCCAAAATAGCCGAGCTCTATCTTGATCGGGCCTTCCTTCATTCCTGTGATGTAATAAATGTCATCCTCTGGTTCAAGTATTTCCTCATGTATCCGACCTGGAAACAGAACATTTTCCATTATATGGGAAACTTTCACATACACTGGACACTACAATAACTGCAGATAGATTTCCAACCCTGAAACACGCCATAATCAGATTTTTAAAGAGAAAGTATCATGTGCCTGGAGAAAACTTTGTCGTTAGAGGCCAATAGCTCGAAATACTTGAACAATGTTGGTCAGTTTTCTCTGCAACTACAGGAGGATCACTAACTGAATTATCCTAAAAACTAAATAGGGAGTGATTACACTTCAAAGTATTGTAAACTTCTTTATCACTCATCAAACCTAGATTGATCTTTAATCCATATTTTGGTATATTTCCATGGGATGATAAGGCCATGAAATCTTTTAGCTCCCCAATTGAGTACAGCTTACACCATATAGATTTGATTTAGTCATAGTAAAAAAGGGCTAGGCTGTATATTTTATCATATGTTGAGCTTGAGGATATGTTGAAAATTATTCCTTGTAGTATGGCCTTCATTCAGTAACGATTAGCACATTGAATGGTCTGAATGCAGACTTCACCTCAAAAGAGTAATTCAGCCAAAGTGAGTAAAATACGTTGTTCTAGCAATAGACATGTCTGTTAAGATATATACCCTCCCATAGAGGAATGGCATCATTATTTTTTTATCATTCAACTGAAAGCTAATATACAGTAAATAAGGCAGCAACTTACTGTCCCTGACATCACACTGCAGACCAGAAAACTTCGGGGTACACCGACAGATAAAACTGCTGTTCCCGATTCCAACGCCGGGGGTGTAAGAGACTGGGTAGCAAGTGCCATTGTTCTTGCAGAAATGTTCGGGGCATATGTCCGGATAAGAACCAGCATTTGTTATCCTCTCCAAAGGGACATAGGTGGGAGGAATAGCGCAGAGAGGACGGGCCCGATGATCCTCACAATCCTCAAAGCAGAGATGAACTGAAGAGTTATGGTTTGTATCTAAGTAAGCTCTGTCAGCCCTGGTGCTGTAAATCATGGGAGGTCTTGCCGTGTTCTGGGCAGTACCTAATACCCATAATACTTCGTTGCGAAAGTTTTGATTTATGAAATCTGTGAAGGATGGGTTACTAATGATGAATGCCAGGTCCCCACCAAAATTCAAACACTCTTTACGTGCGTCGTCAAAGTTCGAGTACTTCGTCTGGTTTTGATAGGGTCCATAGCAGGTAAGTTCACCAGAAAAATCGTGGGAGAATAAAATAAAATTCCCTTTGCACTGCAGGCTAGGCTTATTAGTATCACTTGCAATAATAATTTGGCTAAATCTTTTAATGTCACTTTGTCTGCATCCATTGCTGGCGACAAAATAGGTATGGAGTCGTTCGTTTATTGTTCCTTCACATTGTTGTTTTCCATCGCACCTGCCAATTCGAAAAATAACAAGTGAAACAAAAGACATTCTTGCTTTTCTAGGCATGATTTACAAGCATTTACTGTTTATTATCCAGGTCTGCTCCAGTCTAATTTCCAGCTAACAACTTTTCTTAAAAACTTTGTCTACTATCAGTGTATCAATTTTGCCCTTTTGTACTCTGTGCATAGGGTACGTGATAGTCTTGATTCCTAATGGAAGAATGAGAAAGAATAATGTCACAAGAAGAAGCGAATAAAGTAAAAGCTAAAACTGTTAATTGGTTATGGTTTAGGAGTGATGCATATGAAACTGAATGAAGAAGTGAACAAAAAGCTTCCTGAAATTAGTTAGGAATATTATTGTGGAGTCTGCATATGTTTTCCTAGCCATAATTTGCAGCTGAACATAATTTATTTTAAAGAATAAAAAGTGCAGTTGGGTTGGGTGGTGCAAGGGGTAGGAGTAACAATATCAGCTGATGAACTGAAACCCGGCAAGTGAGGATAGAAATGTGTAAAGATGGGTAGGGATTAGGGTGTTAACAGTCACTGTAATCATAGGTAAGCTGGTCATCTATTTTTGGTACCGAGAATATGTATACAACAGCAATAGATTATGGCTTACCAGTAGCTGACTAAAGCGAAGGAATTTGGCAGAGTGCAGGAAGGTGTTAGATGGTACTGCATTGAAGCTGTGAAATCGGAGTGTATTGTGTACCGATAAATCGAAGGCCCTACAGAGGTTGATTTAGGCTCTGTTGAGGTTGTTGCAGGGTCTGTTGTGGTCGTTTCAGGCTCTGTTGAGTTTGTTGCAGGTCCTGTTGTGGTCGTTTCAGGGTCTGTTGAGTTTGTTGCAGGTTCTGTTGTGGTCGTTTCAGGCTCTGTTGAGTTTGTTGCAGGTTCTGTTGTGGTCGTTTCAGGCTCTGTTGAGTTTGTTGCAGGTTCTGTTGTGGTCGTTTCAGGGTCTGTTGAGGTTGTATCAGGCCCTGTTGAGTTTGTTGCAGGTTCTGCTGTGGTCGTTTCAGGCTCTGTTGAGTTTGTTGCAGGTTCTGTTGTGGTCGTTTCAGGCTCTGTTGAGTTTGTAACAGGTTTTGTTGTGGTCGTTTCAGGCTCTGTTGAGTTTGTTGCAGGTCTGTTGTGGTCGTTTCAGGCTCTGTTGAGTTTGTAACCAGGTTTGTTGTGGTCGTTTCAGCAGGCTCGTTGAGTTTGTTCAGGTTCTGTTGTGGTTCCGTTTCAGGCTCTGTTGAGTTTGTAAACAGGTTTTGTTGTGGCGTTATCAGGCTCTGTTGAGTTTGTAACAGGTTTTGTTGTGGTCGTTTCAGGCTCTGTTGAGTTTGTTGCAGGTTCTGTTGTGGTCGTTTCAGGCTCTGTTGAGTTTGTTGCAGGTTCTGTTGTGGTCGTTTCAGGCTCTGTTGAGTTTGTTGCAGGTTCTGTTGTGGTCGTTTCAGGCTCTGTTGAGTTTGGTTGGCAGGTTTCTGTTGTGGTTGTTTCAGGCTCTGTTAATGTTGTTGCGCGCGGTTCTGTTGTGGGTTGTTTCAGGCTCTGTTGAGTTTGTTGTCAGGTTCTTTTTGTGGTCGTTTCAAGGCTCGTTGAGTTTGTTGCAGGTTCTGTGGTGTTTCAGGCTCTGTTAGTTTGTTGCAGGTTTTCTCGTGGTGTTTCAGGTTGTAGCAGGCTCTTGTTTGCGTTGTTGCAGGTTCTGGTTGTTGGTCGTTTCAGGCTCTGTGATTTTGTTGTTGCAGGTTCTTGGTTGTGGTCGTTTCAGGCTCTTTTGAGTTGGTTTGTTCAGGTCTGTTGTGGTTCGTTTCAGGCTTTTCTGTTGAGTTTGTTGCAGGTTCTTTGTGGTGTTTCGTCAGCTTCTGTTTGGAGTTTTGTTTGTTTCAGGTTCTGTTGTGGTCGTTTCGGCTCTGTTTGAGTTTGTTGCAGGTTCTGTTTGGTCGTTCAGGCCTCTGTTTGAGTGTGTTTCAGGTTCGTTGTGTTCGTTTCAGGCTCTGTTGAGTTTGTTTCCGTTCTGTTGTGTCGTTTCAGGCTCTGTGGTTTGTTGCAGGTTCTGTGTGGTCGTCTTTCAGGCTCTGTTGAGTTTGTGCAGGTTCTGTGGTCGTTTCAGGCTCTGTTGAGTTTTGTTGCAGGTTCTGTTGTGGTGTTTCAGGCTCTGGGTTGAGTTTGTTTCAGGTTCTTTGTTTTGGTTGTTTCAGGCTCTGTTGAGTTTGTTGTTTGTTGTGGGTCGTTTCAGGCTCTGTTGAGTTTTGTTTGCAGGTTCTGTTGTGGTCGTTTTCAGGCTCTGTTAGGTTGTTAGCAGGCTCTGTTGAGGTTGTTGCAGGTTCTTGTTTGTGGTCGTTCAGGCTCTGTTGAGTTTGTTGCAGGTTCTGTTGTGTTTGTTCGCTCTGTTGAATTTTTGTTGCAGGTTCTGTTGTGGTCGTTTCAGGCTCTGTTGATTTTGTTGCGTTCTGTTGTGTCGTTTCAGGCTCTTGATTGTTGCAGGTTCTGTTGTGGTTGTTTCAGCTCTTGAGTTTTGTTGCAGTTCTTTTGTGGTCGTTTCAGGCTCTGTTGATTTGTTGCGGTTCTGTTGTGTCGTCAGCTCTGTTGAGTTTGTTGCAGTTCTGTTGTGGTTGTTTCAGGCTCTGTTTAGTTTGTGGGCGGTTCTTGTGGTCGTTTCAGGCTCTGTTGATTTGTTGGAGGTTCTTGTGGTCGTTTCAATCTGTTGAGTTTGTAGCAGGTTTTGTTGTGGTCGTTTCAGGCTCTGTAGAGTTTGTTGTAGGTTCTGTTGTGGTCGTTTCAAGCTCTGTTGAGTTTGTTGCAGGTTCTGTTGTGGTCGTTTCAGGCTCTGTTGAGTTTGTTGCAGGTTCTGTTGTGGTCGTTTCAGGCTCTGTTGAGTTTGTTGCAGTCTCTTTCGTGGTTATTTCAGCCTCGGTTAATTTTGTTTCAGGCTGAGTTGAGATTTTAGCAAATTCTATTGGAAGAAAAGATATTTTAATTATTTTTTTCAAATTTATTTATATGGAAGGAATTACAGCTAAAGTTATATTATTCAAACAGATTATGGCAGGAAAATATTTCCAAGAAGTAATGCCTTGTTTAGTAGAAGACTTAGACCAAGAACTTCTTGTAAGAGTGTAAACTGTTATCTAAAAATTTCGTTATGCAAATGCTACTGATGTTCTCTGTACTGCAATGAATCTTTGTTGATATCGCACGGCTCCTTAGAATTCATGAATGACAGCCAGATTCTTCTCAAGTTCTGAAGCTCTCCATAATTCTTACCAACACCAATTTCATTGACAAAAAAATTTTATTTCTTCACCTGAACCCTAACTATTCTATTCATATATTTTGTAAGTCTCAAAATGAGAATGCTTCTATTTGATGTGAGAAGAACCGTATTTTTATAAAACTGTGAAATCATGATAGCTTTAAATTCAGTAACGAGATGCAATCTCAGTTACTTTGATTTAGATATAGATCACCATCTAAGCCTCAAATGCTGAGAAACACAATGCGCCTCTGTGAAATTCAGCTGTTCATGTCTTTATTGCACTTTCACTTCTGCAAAACTCCCCTTATCTCCAGCTTCCCACCTTATGGTTCCCACGCAAGTAGGTCTGGGTCTTCCAGCTCATCTGGTTTCGAGAAGAGACAGGCTGTCATGTACTATATATGCTCAGGGGCATTGCAATTTAGACAACACAAGTATTTATTTTAATAATTTCTGGTCGGCTTTTTATGGATAAGCAAAGATAGTGGCATGATTTTTTTCTAAAGATAAGCAAGGATGGTTGGGAAGGTTTCATTTTATAGATAAGCAAGGGTAAATGGTAAGACTGGAACAGTTCTTTGTAGTTATTAGCTCCCAACTGCCAAATTTGAAAACCACTTGCCGAACCGACTGGAGATGTTCCATCGACACGTGTATGGGTAACTCGTTGGAATAGTCTCTTGAGGATCGATGACTGGAAGCAGGTTGTCCGTTGCAGGGAAACAAGTCTCACTTTTTTGGCAATGGTTTTCACCACAGCGCCACGAGACCCCGTTGTATACTTCTGTAATTCCACAAGAAAAGTAAGAAACAATATGAGTAGAATGTAGAATTTAATTACAGGTGATGTGCCTATAGATTCTGCTAGATTTTAGAATGGCCACTAGATGCATATGGTTGGCTGTGAGTTGTCTTATTCCTGATAAAATATGTGCACATCTAATATTCCTAAATATTCTTTTATATAAATAGCATGTCTCTAAAGTGAGAATTATATCAGGTGTATGCAAAAAAGTTTCCCTTTTTTATTGTATGGCAGATCACAATGGAAGTAACAGGTTTATGACAACATGCACTGTGTGTATGTGTTTGTGTGCAATTGTAATAGCCACTGTGCTCTCTTAACTTCGCGAATTCTTCGCGTTATTTGGATACGCGTGTCACTACAAAGACTTGGGATCGAAGTGCAAGAAATATGAAGCGATTATGATGTCCGGTAGCAAGAAACGAACCCGCGGTACCATAATCAGGACGAGGTCACGTTGCCGACCTGACCACGAGAAGGATAAAAGTCTAGCGCTGCTCGTACGTATATACAGACACCTGTCCTCACCATCGTAGCCAGGTGGGCAATCGGTTTAATTGCTTTTTAGGCTGAAATACATATATATAGAATCAACTGGTCACTGTTTACCGGTTACATATGTATATAATCGTGATAGCCACAATGCCTCTTAACTTGGCTGTGATGCTGAGGATGCATCTGTTCGAGTTTTAATTAATATAATATCTGAATTCGACAGGTATATATATAGTATATGTACGAGTGGCAACAGACTTTCATCCCTCTCGTGGTCAGTCGGCAACGTAACCTCGTTGTGATTACAGAGGCTTTGTATTGTCAAGCATATCCAAAAAGCGCGAAGGATTCTAGAAGGTGAGAGGCCATTCTGGCTATTAAATTTTGTATCTGGTAAAAATTGACCAGTAGATTATATATATATATATATATATATATTATATATATATATATATATATATATATATATATATTATATATATAGTATATATATGTATGTATGTATTATCATTATCAGCCGTTGCTGGTCCACTGCAGGACAAAGGCCTCATACATATCCTTTCACTCCTTCTGTTTATGGTTTTTCTATACCATTCTAAGAGAGGAGTCGCTATTACAATTTCACACTACACACACACACACAAAACTCAGTGCATGTTGTCACAAGCCTATTGCTTCTGTTGTGATCTGCTATATATATAT
This sequence comes from Macrobrachium nipponense, assembly GCF_015104395.2. Lineage (NCBI taxonomy): Eukaryota > Metazoa > Arthropoda > Malacostraca > Decapoda > Palaemonidae > Macrobrachium > Macrobrachium nipponense. The sequence continues at coordinate 60,177,703 of NC_061109.1, forward strand.
ATATATATATTATATATATATATATATATATATATATTATATATATATATGTTTGTGTGTGTGCGTGCGTGTGTAACATATAAAGACTAATAATATGGTATGATATGATATGTATGAAACATTGTTGTATGTCACGTGCTTTGACATTCCTCAGAAATTGGGAATCATTGTTTTTAGCTTCCCATGGAGACAGAGAACATCTCAGCTTAGAAATGATGATAGGTCTTGAGGTGGCTTTGAAACTGGATACAAGTAGTTTCAGAGAGTGAACGATGGGTGTGATTTTGTGTGTACATGTGAGCCTCTTTCCTACATATTAAGGAAATGTAGACTTACCAGGGTAAGACTCTTACGCAGAGAGAAAGAGCCGGGATGGCTCTGCCAACGTTTTTTCTGTTTTGTGAAAGTGCTTGGAGATTCTAGGTTGAGATGGGTGAGTGTATTTATATCTGTTTCAGCCAAAGGTGTAGGTTGACTGTATTTTTTATATTTTATAAAGATGTTCTGTTTCATTTGATCTTTTGACTTTGTATTTACAACTGTGTATGCTTATCATTGTTCTCCTGTTCTTCTAACAGGCGGTTCTAGTGGGGGGAACTGTTCTGGTAGGGGGAACTATTTTCTGGAGAAGACTGGGATTATGCATATGGAGAAATGGTGTTGACTAATTACTATATAGACTGTTAATTACCGGGGGATTATCTGAGTTATTTGGACTTTGAGTTAACATTTCATATAATCATGCTGTTAAGAATCTGAGTTATTCAGTTAATTCTTTGCTTTTAAATAAATGCATATTTTTGTAAGTTCTGTTTCTGATTTGATGACCTAATGAAATGGAGGGGAGGTGTGTCGAGAGAGAGAGAGAGAGAGAGCTGTTGCCAGAGAGAGAGAGAGAGAGAGAGCTGTTGCCAGTCAAGAGAGAGAGAGAGAGAGAGAGAGAGAGAGAGAGAGAGAGAGAGAGAAAGTGTTACCAAAACCCAGTGCCTGCCGCTTTGGCCTTTGCTACCAAAATGAATAACAGAGGCGGCGTCCCCGTTATTATTAGTGGCAGCTGGGTTAGTATCAGATATAAGATGCTATTTTCAGAGTGTCTGGTTGTGGAAAAATGTTAGATTTCGGTTAATAGGTGAAAGGGGGTGAGAAATATTCATCCGTGGGGATGTGGTACTGAGCGAAACAAATTGAATTAGTGTCAGCAAATTCGCTCATCCCGAGACGCCCGCTAAGATGAGTGACAGTCTGGCTTGTGAGTGAATGATCAGCGAGTGCTTTCATGTAGCACGGTTTGCCGAATGCGTTGTGCCCACAAGGTTCGTGTGTTTGTAATTGCACAGATTCCGGGGTGGTTTTTTCTAATTTGAAGGCGTAAGTGTTACGATGTGTTTTTTTTGAGGCCCTGGTGTTTTTTTTTTTAACTTTGTGTGTGAACCATTTTAAAGAGGCAGTTCAGATTACTTTTTATCTTAGCACATGTTTAGAAGAGATGCATTCGTCTTTGTTTTAATACATACGTGTGTATATGAATGGTTTTCATACATGTGACACTGTGTTTTTGCCTCTGGGAGAGAGCGCCCGCTCATTCTTACGCATTCAGCGCAATTTGTGCGACCAAGGGGTAGTGCAAGGGGAGGCGAGCGGTGTCTTTCATGGGGGATTGCTTGACGGGGGGTGAACTTTTTTTTTTCTTTGTGTCGGGGTAATGGGGGGTCAGTTTGGCCTTGAATAGGAAAGTTCAATGCCGTCATATCAGCTGATAACGACTGGGTGATGATATGAGATGCCTGTAGGGTTTTTTTAGAAAGATTTTTTTTTTTCTCTTGAGTGAAGAGAAAATGGAAATGAAATGCATATGGAGGTGGTGCAAGTTTTCCTTACGCTTTGGAGAATGCTTTTATGCAATGTTAGAGGGCATAATTATAATTGGGGATTCAGAGATTATTTTATAATGGAGATTTGTTTGAGATGTGGAGATTACTTTAAAATGGTCCTGAGTGGTGATGATTGCTGAGTGGTGGCGATTGGTGATGATTTGTGATGATACCAGAGAGTGATGAGTGGTGTTGATTTTAGAGTTATGGGGTGTAACAATAATGATAAATACTGGGGAAATAGCAATATTAATGCTTTTACTGGTGTTACTGGAGATATTTATGGGAGAATTACTACAGAGAATTATTATCACGGGGGATTATTTTAAGGAGAACTATTATGGAGTCTTATTATCATTACTTGAGATACTTACGGGGATTCTGTCAGGGTTCATGGTGTTAATAATTTTTGGGGAATGTGCCAATGATTTTATGGGTGGTGATACCAATTTCTGGTGAATTTTGGTGAATTTGATGATAGCAATTTTGGTGATACTAGCGAGTACTGATAGCTGGTGATTCTGATACTTAATACTGGTGAATGGGTGAGTACTAACTAATCTTGGTGATACTGGCAAGTGCTAATATTGGGCGAGTACTGATATTTACTAATATTTGGTGACACTACTGATACTGGTGTTGATTTTTTTATACAAACATGGGTGTTGTAATGATTATTAAGGGTGGTGACGATTTTTTTGTGAAAATGGGAGGAACTAACGACACATTTTTTGTTTTTCTTTTTTTTTTATGAGTTCAGCAGATAATGGCTTGAAGTCTACGTGATCACAGATATTACAGGTGTCACGGGAAAAGTTATCAGTGCCATTAGTTTTTCTTTTCCTTTTTTTTAGACGTCAGCCTTCACTGACATAAGTTTATTTTTATATCGGGCGAATTTGAACTTATTATTCTCTCCAGTTTGTATGAATTTTTTAATATCTCAGTTCGTGACTTGGTGTCATTGTTCGGGAATGTGTTTATAATTTCAGCTGTTTGATGCTGCAGAGAGATTTATGGGAGAATTTTGCATTTTTTGCATGTATACATAATGGCACTACATTTTTTTTTCTGGATATTTGTGTTCTGGAAATTGTTTGCCTTTTGCACAATTGTGTTTGTTGCAATTTTGCCAGAGATAGGAAACTTGGTTAAGTTTCTTTTGGCCTATGCTGTAGTGCATATGGAGAAGTCTTTGCTTAGACACTTTGAATTTGGAGTTCTGTTGTAATGAGTTGGTGATTTTTTCTAGGATTTCCTGGGCAATTTGATTTGCCGAGTTTTTTGCCCTTTCTCAGCAGTTATGCTAAACAGAGAGTTTATAATTTTTTATTATAACATTGAGTTATTTTCCTGGAGAATTGGAGATATAACTCGAGATATAATTGGAGATATAATATTTTTGGCCATTTGATATTTTTTATTTTTTTTTGAGATATTTCACAGTTTAGGCCTATGTGGTGAGAGCTATGTTTAGTTCAGTTATTTTTGCAGCCATTTTTGTTGCAAATGGAAACATTTATGAGGAGATATGGGGCAATATTTTCGAGTGTGTCAGCTAGATGCTTTGAGTGCATTTTTGGGGGGATGGAGTTTCATTTTGATTATCCTGCTTGGAGTGTAATAATCTTTTATAGAGACTTGTTTTATTCCACATGTGATTATTGGTGAGATAGAGGGAATATGGTGTTGTGGGGTTATTAATCAAATGGAGGGAAATATTTTTATCACGGGAGTGGTGTTATTATTAATATGGTGATATATATATGTATATATATATTAATTTTTGGTGGTGACTTTTTTTTTTTTTTTGTGGTTATGATTTTTGGAGTTGAATTTCTGGGGTTTTACGAGCCAAGAGAGGGGTTCTATGGTTCTTTTGGTTTCGTGACTAATTGGAGGCGAGTGGCATTACTGCATTGTGGTCCTATGGAGATGTTGCATTTTTTATATTCACCATTGGGTTATTTTTAGTGCCATATAATTACTTAATTGTTGAATTGTGAGTTTACCGTAGTTTCTATATCCCGAATAGGTGATAATTTTTTATATAATTGGGTAGTATCATTTGGGAGTTATGTCTTTGAGAAAATTTTGAGCACATTAGTCATATCCTTGAGATAATTTTGTGAAATGTGCTGATATAATGTCAGTATAGAACTTTTTTTTGAGAATAATGGGTTTCGGAAGTTGCAAGTCTGACTAGGCATTTCTATACTGCAGTTCGAGCACCTGACGTGTCTGCAGGTGGATTTTTGCTGACAATACTGTGGCGAGTCCGGTTGCTGACTCTTTTCCTCTAGTGTAGATTACTCAGAGTTTTGCACTATTCTGAGAGATGCTGATTTTTGGCAGTTCACGGAGATATATCTACGTAAAGGGATTGTTTCCGGCTGTGTGATGGGGAAAGTTCACTTATTGTTGTTGTTATCTATATTTTTATTTTTTCTTTTCCTACGAGAGATGTAATCAGGGTTGAGCTTTAAATAGCATTTCTTTCTGGATTGGAGATATGATTTGTTGGGATTTGTGAATTGCATAAGTGGGAGTTTGACATTGTCTCATTGAGATTAATTATATAAGCAGTAAAAAGGGGTTTTTGCTGTTAGACAGTAGAGTTTTTACTGATTTTGTGGGTTGTTGAAATATCAGAGCTTGAGAGAACATTATTCAGTGATGATTTCGAGTCTGGGCTTGTTACGTGTTTTTTTTTTGGACTGTTTTTTTTTTTTTTTTTTTTTTTTTTTTTTTACTTGTGAGAATTTGTGAGTTTGAAATGTGATGACAGAAGTCCGTGGGGTTTCTGTGAGTTCTGGGTGAGGTGTGGAGGTGTGTGGTAATGTATGAATTTTGAGAATTAAGTTAGAGAACTTAATATTTTTCTTTGCGGGGTTATGATAATGACTTATGATTTAGCGATCCTATGGAGTTCCTTCACGAGTTGAAGTTAGAAATTAGTTCAGTGGTCATATTAAATGGTGTTAATTGGGAGATGTTCAGTTATTATTTTTGGGAATTTTTGAGGTCATTATTTGACAGAAGTATGTCTGGGGTTAATTCTTCTTTAATTGGCCGATGACTTAACTGACATACTGAAACACACCATAAACATCGTTCCCCAATGCTACCAAGACGCCCACCAGCTGTTGCAGAGATGTTGCTGATGAGTGTCCACATACAAGAGTTTCTACGAGTCTACGGGGTTCTACAGCGCTTTTGGACTACGACAGTCATTAGCTGTCTTCCGCAGGGAGACGTTTCGCCTTTCTACAGCGTGTTTCGCGAGTCTGTGCAGTTGCAGTTGCAGACAAAAATGGAGATTCAAAAATTCTAGACGGAGAAAAGTTTCTACACCCAATTGTTATTATAGCCTACGTGCAGATGATGTGTGATAGACATTACGTTGTACTACCAGAGACGTGTAGTTATTACTATATTTTGTGTTTAATGAGCCGGCCAATGTGTTTTTTTTATATATTGAGCTGTTTTATGTGAGCTATGGCTAGGCAGGTACTAGCTGTATGGTGGCCGAGCTGCTGTAACATATAAAGACTAATAATATGATATGATATGATATGTATGAGACATTGTTGTATGTCATGTGCTTTAACATTCCTCAGAAATTGGGAATCATTGTTTTTAGCTTCCCATGGAGACAGAGAACATCTCAGCTTAGAAATGCTGATAGGTCTTGAGGTGGTGTGATCCTTACCTAAGCAGGTCAACGCTCGTCTGTCGTTATGGGCTGTTGTCAGAGGTGACTTTGAAACTGGATACAAGTAGTTTCAGGGCATGAACGATGGGTGTGATTTTGTGTGTACATGTGAGCCTCTTTCCTACATATTAAGGAAATGTAGACTTACCAGGGCAAGACTCTTACGCAGAAAGAAAGAGCCGGGATGGCTCTGCCAACGTTTTTTCTGTTTTGTGAAAGTGCTTGGAGATTCTAGGTTGAGATGGGTGAGTGTATTTATATCTGTTTCAGCCAAAGGTGTAGCTTGACTGTATTTTTGATATTTTATATAGATGTTCTGTTTCATTTGATTTTTTGACTTTGTATTTACAACTGTGTATGCTTATCATTGTTCTCCTGTTCTTCTAACAGGCGGTTCTAGTGGGGGGAACTGTTCTGGTAGGGGGAACTATTTTCTGGAGAAGACTGGGATTATGCATATGGAGAAATGGTGTTGACTAATTACTATATAGACTGTTAATTACCGGGGGATTATCTGAGTTATTTGGACTTTGAGTTAACATTTCATATAATCATGCTGTTAAGAATCTGAGTTATTCAGTTAATTCTTTGCTTTTAAATAAATGCATATTGTAAGTTCCGTTTTTTATTTGATGACCTAATGAAAAGGAGGGGAGGTGTGTCGAGAGAGAGAGAGAGAGAGAGAGAGAGAGAGAGAGAGAGAGAGAGAGGCTGTTGCCAGTCAAGAGAGAGAGAGAAAATGTTACCAAAACCCAGTGCCTGCCGCTTTGGCCTTCGCTACCAAAATGAATAACGGAGGCGGCGTCCCCGTTATTATATATATATATATATATATATATATATATAGATATATATATATATATATATATATATGTGTGTGTGTGTGTGTGTGTGTGTGTGTGTGTCGTGTGTGTGTGTATATCAGGTATAAAATGCCCATTAAAAAACTTTGGTCCTTTATACCTGAGGCATATCCTGTTTTAACATAAGAATTTTTTTACACATACACACACCCACACATATATATATGTACACACACACACACCACACACACATATATATATATATATATATATATAAAATACACATACATATATATATATATATATATATATATATATATATATATATATATATATATTTAAAGGCAGGTAACGCAAATAGGCATTTCAGGAAGATCGCGAAATGCACTACGGGACATTTACTCTCCAAGGCGCTATAGTAAACAGGGCGAAACAGTTAAGTACTAGCCCCAGGGGGATCAAATTTCTCTAAGTGTATTTCGCGATCTTCCTGAAATTTCAGGCAGTTTGCGAAATGCCTGGTTTTAGTATCACATATATACACATATATATATATATATGTACATAAATACATACATATATATATATATATATATATATATATATATATATATATATATATATATATATATATATATACACATAGATATAAGTGCTTATAATTAAGCGTTAAAAGATAATTTTTATATACGACGCTTTCCTCATCCTCACCATGGCCGTTAGTCGTGACGTGAATTGAAAGACTCTGATATCTGTAGAAGACCATCAATATCTCATATTTTGTTGATGCTTCTAAACCGGTAAACAGGCAAGTTCTTGAGTACCAAGGGTTGCATGGTTCAGCTGAAAAGGAAATAGTAAACCTGAAGCGATGATTCTCTCTCTCTCTCTCTCTCTCTCGCTCTCTCTTCTCTCTCTCTCTTCTCTCGCTCTCTCTATCATATAATATATATCTATATATAATATATATATCCTATATATATATATATATATATGCATATATATATAGTATATATATATAAATAGTATATACATATAATAGATATATATATATAATATATATGTGCTTAAAAAATCACAGTAGATGCACGTGACTTTATACTATAAGCGAATACCACAGGAAAAATAATAGGTAGAAATTCTAACCGATCGCTTTCATCTGTTAATGAGACATTGGTGAAGTACACATGAGATACAGTTGAAAAGAAAGTTACAAGGTAAACAAAAAGATCAAGAATACCAGATGGTTAATTATCAAAAGGGTAAATATCAAAGATATAATCAAAGATACTCGGAGATCACACGGTCACAAACTAAAACAGACTTAAACATAAGAGAAACGGAAGCTTAGCCATACAAAGTCCAAAAACATTTGTACACCTGAATATATTAATTTTTTTGTTATATTTATCTACAACTTTTTAAATTATGAAGGGATCGAGTTTAAACAAACCAAGTCTTAAATGTAGAACACTTCCATTATTTTATTTGATGAAACAAGATTCAATGATATTCCTTTGAACTGTGTCGCTACACGGCATTCAGGATCTTGCTTGACTCCAGTTAATAGGATGATCTGAATCTCTCATAATATGTACGAATAATGCATTCGATATTTGACCAGTTCTCACTGAATATTGGTGCTGCTTGATCCCTTGTGAGAGTGATTATCCAGTTGGGCTGTAATGTATTTTTTCACTTTTGTTTCAAGGAATTTCATATATGCAGTCAGAAACATCTTTAGGTTGTTAGGAGAATTTTTTATTACTAAACTCTTAACATTAATATTACTGAAAACAAAATTTACGTTGTAAAGCTTTAAAATTCTAGGGATCTCTAAAAACCTTTCATCATACGGTAATTTGAAATGTTATGTTTACTAAATTCAAGTTTGTCTTTAGCATGGAAAAAAGCTAGAAATTTTTTTTATTTAAATACAAATTTACATTTTTTCACACGTAATTTAATCAGGTCAATTAAAGTGTTTTAAGAAAATGGGATATCCAACTGTGTGTTTTCTAATAAATCAATAAAAACCGACAAAACACACTTTCCTGCCGGGCCAATTATCAGCTCAGTGGGTTCTGCGTCTTACAAACTAGCGAAATACTTAGTGGATATCCTTAATTAAGCATTGGTAGGTACCATCTCTAATGCCAATATCAAGAATAATGTGAACTTGATAAATAAACTAATTAGTATACAGAAGCTTGTGAGTTCTGATGTAGTATCATTATTCATAAAGGTGCCAATTAATGATCTGATGAAGTTTTACCGGAATTATTATAAAACACACAGCTGGATATCCAATTTTCTAAAACACTTTAATTGAGCTGATTAAATTATGTGTGAAAGAATGTAAATTTGAATATGATGGAAAATTTTACTCACAAAATTTTGGTATGGCAATGGGAAACTCTCTGTCCCCAGGTCTAGCCATCATTTATACTGCTGTTTTCTATTGGAAACTCGGCTGTTTCCCCTATCCTCCTCCGATCTCTCCACAGGAACAATCCACCTCAAAGCATTTTTAAACTTATTTTTATTGTTTTTGCAAGATTGTAAACTCAACTCTCAAATTCATCTTTAATTTCTCTGGCATCACAGAAAAAAAATATGTCTTAGAATCTCTCGTAGTTCCTCGTTGGACGGGTGGTTTTTGCACTCGGCTACCATTCCGGTGGTCGGAAGTTCGATTCTCGGCTCGGCCAACGCGGAATCAGAGGAATTTATTTCAGGCGATAGAAATAAATTTCTCGATATAATGTGGTTCGGATCCTACAATAAGCTAGGTGACCAGTTGGTTCCTAGCCACGTGAAAATATCTAATCCATCGGGTCAGCCGTAGGAGAGCTGTTAAGCAGCTCAGTGGTCTGGTTAAACTAAGATATACTCTCATCTCTCGTAGCGCTTTTGAACTGCAGCAGATGCTTCTATCAAAACTTGAACTCAGAAACCTGATAGAATATGGTGTGTGCAGAGTCAAGGGTTCGAAAAGAAAAGAATGTTGTTTTTCCTTAGGGACTTAGAAGTTCTTAGATGAATATTTTATTTGCTTCAGATTTCATTTTACTTGAACCTATTCCATATTTCGGTATGTTTGTATTTATGTTTTTGTTAGTAAGGAGAAACTTTTAGTTCTGCTGATTTTATAAGTGCGTGAGATAAAGGAGAGAGAGAGAGAGAGAGAGAGAGAGAGAGAGAGAGAGTTAGCAATAGGTAACTCTGAAAGAATTCTTAGCCATACTCTTTTGGGATACCTATTTATACTTACAGGAATCTTCATTATCTCGGTACAAGTAAACTGAATTCACGATTTCATCGCTGTGCCATTCCACGAGAATGGAAGAGCTCGTGGTGTTCCCGACACCAAGTTGCCCTGCAGAGAATGAAAATAGACGAGAGATTATTCGAAAGGATTGCTGTCATCTTCATAGGCACTCTCGTATCTCGTAAAAAAATATTATAACCATGAGGCGGAAGTTAGAATGAAATTTATATAATGATCTGCAAAACACTGACTGAATGCAAGTGTGAATAAGTACCTTTAAACAAACGCGCACAAATGTAGTGACTGAATATACATGTGGATAAGTAACGTGAAACACTCTTAAAAATGCAGTGTCTTAATCCACATATGGATAAGCAACTTTAACCACTCATACACAAATGCAATGACTGAATCCAAATTTGGATAAGTAACTTTAAACACTCACACAAACAGAGTGACTGAACGCACATGTGGTTAAGTAACTGTAAACACTCACTCACAAATGCAGTGACTGAATGCACATGTTATCAAGTACCTTTAAACACTCTCACATAATACAGTGACTACATGTACATGAGAATAAGTACCTTTAAACTCGTACACAAATGCAGTAACTGAATGCACGTGGATAAATAAGTAACCTTAAACAATCATGCACAAGCACAATGACTGAATGCACATGTGGATAAGTAAGTTTAACACACACACACACACACACAGTGACTGAATGCACATGTGGATAAATTAAACACACACGCAAATGCAGTGAATGAATTCTCATGTGGATAAGTAACTTTAAACTCCCTCACACAATTTCAGTGACCTAATCCACATGTGGATAAGTAACTTTAATAAACACTCATACACAAATGCAATGAATGAATGCATATGTGGATAAGTAACATTAAACATTCAGAGACAAATGCAGTGACTGAATGCACATAAGAGTAAGTAGCTTTAAACGCTCATACACAAATGCAGTGACTGAATGCATATGTGGATAAGTATCTTTTAAGGACCTTCTCATCAATCCTTCTATCCCTAGCTGCAACCTCTCATTTCTTTTACCATACTCCGTTCATATTCTTTTATTTCCATCTGACTTTCTACCCTCTCTAAAGATTGTTTCCTAGTGCCACTGCAAGGTTTTCCTCCTGTTACACCTCTCAAGCTTACTATCAAATTCCCTTTCAGTGCTGAATGATATGATAGGTCCCAGTGCTTGGCCTTTGACTTAACCTCTGTATTCTATTCTATTCTATAAACGTCAATAAAGACAGAACATGATGGGTGAGTACATATAAGTGAGTATTACTTACAGGGTACATACATGGTACTATTGGGTCCTTTCATATTTCCATTGACAACATATACCTTGATAGGTGTGCCAGCTGGTATTACTGGAACAACTACTTCACCCATGACATTCTCTTCGCATGTCAGACCACGGCGCTCCCACCAGTAGCACAGTTTATCAGGTTCTTCAGTTTCTGCAAATAGTGAAAAAATATTGACTTTTTACATTAGTGAACTCCTCTCAATGCTGATACAACCCTAATAACGGCTTTGCAAGTAATGGAATGAAAGCTTTAGATTTCAGGCAGCCAATGGGAAAAGTATCTAGAGATTACAATATAGGCGCTTAAATTTAGCTGACGGATGACCATCAAAGAAATCCTGTAAACACCATTTAACCTCAGTTCTTGATGAAGGATAGGTAAGATATGTATCCAGGCTCTAGACTCTACAGTAGTGGTTGTCAGGACTTGAAGAGAAGCTAAAAATAAAGATAGGTAACTTATGCAGTCATGGAGTCCTGGAACACAAGGAATCTCTGTTGTTTACCAATATCTAGAGTTGAAGAAAATACATATTTCATTTATTAGAGCATATAAGATGTCATTGTATTCTCTTTGATATCTCACATTAGGAGCCTTAAATTGCTGATTTCAGAAATTTAGTGGTTCAAGTCAGGGAAGATTTCACCCTAGGGGCCTTAGTGCCATTAGTGCAGCGTACCTGACACTGTGCACTTTAGGCAATACTTAAGGTTCTTTGCAGTGTCCCCTAGGCTCCTAGCTGCAACCCATTTTCTTCCTATTACTGCATTCATTTCTCTCTCTTCCATATTGCTATCACCCTCTCCTAACACTTGTTTCCCAGTGCAACTGCGAAGCTTTCCTCCTGTTACACCTTTCAAACATTTTTACTCTCAATTTCCCTTTCAGCACTGAATGACATCATAGGTCCCAGCACTTGGCCTTTGTGCTACATTCTATATTCTCTTCTATTTAATTCTACATTTTCTTCATAAGTCCTCCAAAGAGCTTTAGACATGGCATGGTCATCTCTTTAGATATACAACCATGAACTGAAGCATCATTCTGAAGTGTTCAGCAACTACTGTGTATTTAAGTAAACTTACTGTTGCACATTCTAGGTCTTACCGCTGGCGTTCCAAGTTGCTTGCATCGAACGAGGAGGCAGAAGCACCAAGTGGACCGTCAGGTCGCGGTAGGGTAGGACTGTGGTTGCAACCGTCGTCTCTGTAGTTAGTTGTGAAGTAATAATGTTTGTAGTAGTCGGATGTGTAGTAGAGGATGGAGCAGATGATTCTGAAGTGTCACTGTATGGGAGAGTTGGCTCAGTAGGGAGTGGGCGAACTGGTGTTGAAGTGGTACTGTATGGGAAAGTTGGCTCTGAAGTAGTAGGGGATAGGCTACCTGGTTGTGAAGTGGTAATGTATGGGTCAGTTGACTCTGAAGTGGTAGTAGAGGGTAGAGGAACTGTTGTTGAAGTGTTACTGTATGGGAAAGTTGGCTCTGAGTGGGTAGATTAGGCTACCTGGTTGTAAGTGGTATGTAGGGTCGTTGATTGAATTGGGGTAGTAGGAACCTGAGGAACTGGTTGTGAAGTGTTAACTGTGGGGAAAGTTGGCTCTGAAATAGTAGGGGATAGGGTAACCTGGTTGTGAATTGTAAATTGTAGGGGTCGTTTGACTCTGAAGTGGTAGTAGAGGGTAGAGGAACTGTTGTTGAAGTGTTACTGTATGGGAAAGTTGGCTCTGAAGTAGTAGGGGATAGGCTACCTGGTTGTGAAGTGGTAATGTATGGGTCAGTTGACTCTGAAGTGGTAGTAGAGGGTAGAGGAACTGTTGTTGAAGTGTTACTGTATGGGAAAGTTGGCTCTGAAGTAGTAGGGGATAGGCTACCTGGTTGTGAAGTGGTAATGTATGGGTCAGTTGACTCTGAAGTGGTAGTAGAGGGTAGAGGAACTGTTGTTGAAGTGTTACTGTATGGGAAAGTTGGCTCTGAAGTAGTAGGGGATAGGCTACCTGGTTGTGAAGTGGTAATGTATGGGTCAGTTGACTCTGAAGTGGTAGTAGAGGGTAGAGGAACTGTTGTTGAAGTGTTACTGTATGGGAAAGTTGACTCTGAAGTAGTAGATTAGGCTACCTGGTTGTGACGTGGTAATGTATGGGTAGTTGACTCTGAAGTGGTAGTAGAGGGTAGAGGAAACTGATGTTGGAGTGGTACGTATGGGGAAGTTGGCTCTGAAGTAGTAGGGGATAGGCTACCTGGTTGTGAAGTGGTAATGTATGGGTCAGTTGACTCTGAAGTGGTAGTAGAGGGTAGAGGAACTGATGTTGGAGTGGTACTGTATGGGGAAGTTGGCTCTGAAGTAGTAGGGGATAGGTAACCTGGTTGTGAAGTGGTAATGTATGGGTCAGTTGACTCTGAAGTGGTAGTAGAGGGTAGAGGAACTGATGTTGGAGTGGTACTGTGTGGGGAAGTTGGCTCTGAAGTAATAGGCCATGGAATAGTAGAATGTGAACCTGGAGTACTTGAGACACTGACGTCAGTACTCTGAGGTGCTGGTTCTTCACTGGTCTCAGATGATGTAGCTGGTACAACTGTTGCCATTGGTTCTGTAGCAACATACAGAGGAAGTCATGATTTTTAAGACGGATGTGAAAGCTAAAGCTTTAATGAATATTTTAGAGAAACAAAGAACTGTAACGTAAATTTGTTTCATGCTATTAGTAGCTAAAATATTAGACAAGGAAAACAAGGCAACCTTTACTGTGACCACAAGTTTTTCAGGTCTTGGGAACCTTTCTTCCAAGTAGTCAGTTACTCGTAAGTTAAGACGAATGGTGTGAAATGAGTTATTACAAGTCAATGTAAGTACTTGTTTTTTTAATGAGACTTGAGTGGATACAAAAGTAGGACTCACCTGTTTTTAGGCCAGATTCTGACGAAGACTTCACAACTGCTAGTAGGAGCAGTAGCGTGTGACCTACTCGAAAGAAAAATAACACCTTGTGATGCATGTTTTGCTTGCTATTCATGACTGAAGTAAATGAAGATCTCCATTCATATTCTTTAAACTTAGTGAATAGTATTTTGCATAGCCTGAGTTAATACAGAATATTAAACCTCCAGGTACGTTCTTTGAACTTGATGATAGTAGTTCTCATAATGTAGGTGAATACATTCTTTAAACTTTGTGATAGTAGTTTTCATAAGTGAAGTTAAGTACATTCCTGACATTTAGTTATAGTAAGTTACATAGCTGGAGTTAGTAAAAAAAAAACATTAAACCATCAGGTTACATTCTTTAAACTCAGTGACAGTAGTTTTCATATCTGAGGTTAAGTGCATTCTTTAAGCTTAGTGGTAGTAGTTTTCATAGCCGAATAACTTACATTCTTTAAACTTAGTGATAGTAGTTCTCATAGCCGTTGTTAATAAAAAATATTAATTAACCTCCAGGTAAATTCTGTGCACTTAGTTGTGAGTGATCTGAGGTGGGATATCAGTGAACGTTTTGTTTACTATACCTACATGTCAGCCATTCTTATACTGTCCAGAGTTCCTTTATCCATCCGTTGTGTACCTTTAGCAAAGATCCATTATTTTTCAACAGTGGAGAAAATTTCTCCGTCACTAATACTAATTAGTTTTTTAATAAGATTTTTCTGTTTTTTATTTTGTCACTAGAGCTTTGTATAAAAAAATGAGAGAGCAATTAGTTTGATATATAATCAAAACAAAAACAAAACGTATACCACACTGAAGGATCGTAAAAGAGCAAAACAAAAAAATTTCTGTCTTGAAAGATGTTTGTGGAAACAGGAAGGGTTCTCGTCAGTTCAAGTTTAAGAGATATTGATATTTAAGGGTCCTCACTTTGAATGGCAGGACAAGTCCCTCAATCCGAAATAAAAAATGTCAGTGGAGAGAGAGAGAGAGAGAGGGCTGCATATTATTTTCGCTGGAATCTAATCTTGCATAATCATTTAAGGAAAAAAGGATCGAAAATATACATACCCAGAGCCAAATTGATCCTGAATTTCGTCATTGTTTTCTTTATTTTATTTTTGATTAATTGCCCGTCCTTCACTTCTTCATATTCACTGAAAATAAAAAATAAAATAAACAAAATAAATAAATCCTGATTTATATAACCTCACTGACTGAAAAAACATTACCATTTTCACGCTCGTGTTCTTGAGAGTCGGAAGACGAAAAACTTCACTCACTCGTCACCTGATGGTGATGGCGAATTGGACGTTTGACGAACACACGATTTAAAACAAAAGATATGTGTAGATTAAAGAGGAAGAGGAGTAATTGACTCGTTTAGTCCACAAGTCCGAAGTTCAAACGATGTCCGGACTCTAAAAGTTGTCAGCGCAAACTGAAAGGCCGCCGCAGGGAGCGCCGGGTCTGGGCACGCTCGTGGTCTTAATCGTAATCTAAGAGCAATTAGTTTTTTTTTTATTTCCGTTTGCCTTTCATTCTTATCTCTTATCACAGCAGTTGCTGCTCTTTGACGAAACCCATGAAGTATCATAAATCTCAAGGGTTTGGACGCACAGTATTTTTGTTGTTATTGATGCTTCTCTAATAAAATTTTTCCTTGATTTTGTTCTTGACGGTACTGAAACACGAAATCAAGATAATGTCCTCCAAGATTACGATTCTTTACGTATTTCATAGAACGACGGTTCGGAAAGAATTTCTGCGAATCCATTTTCGTATATTCCTTGCCCAAGAAATTCCATTTGGGGAAGCTTTGAAATGTTTAATAACATCATCTACATTTTGTAGCTCTGCTTCCTCTCTTACCAGATGTTCTCTAGTAACTTTCTCATATTTATAAGATGTCACTGTATTTGGGGGCGGGGTGGGGGGGGGGTAGGGGGGGGGGGGGGGGGGGGGGGGGGGGGAGGGGGGGGGGGGGGGGGGGGGGGGGGGGGGGGGGGGAGGTCGTTAGTGCCGTCAGTGTAACTTACTGGGGTGCACTGTAGGCATTACTAAATGTTTTTTGCAGCGTCCCTTCGGTCCCTAGCTGCAACCCCATTCATTCCTTTTATTGCACCTCCATTCATATCTTTCTTCCATCTCGCCATCCACCCTCTCGTAACAATTATTTCATTGTGCAACTGCTTTGAGGTTTTCCTCCTGTTGCACCTTTCAAACCTACCTACTCTCAATTTTCTTTCCGGCGCTGAATGACTTCATAGATTCCAGTGCTTGGCCTTAGGCGTAAACTCTATACATATTCCATTCCATTCCATATTTATGAGAGCTTCGGTGCTGATATTTTCAATGTTTATAAGGCAGATCAAGATTAAACTCATCGTAATTCAGTATTTCCATTCCGAACTGAGGCGTGGGAACCAGAGATCGTTCTTGTTACTGCCATTTATCGTTTGCTTGACAAATTACTCCAGAGTATTTCCTACCGCAGTGATCCTTGGCAGAAAACCTTTCGTTCGAGTATCATAATCATTATTCATAGCAAAGTGCTCACGTCACGTCACTCACGTGTCCACAAGGTGGCAACTTACGATCATACTAAGAAAGAGAGTATTAGTGTTTTGTCGGTTTGTGACTTAATTTTATTTGCATGTACTCGCTTTGCTGGTTACATTGTTACACTTTGAGGAAAATGTTCGTTTGAGTCTTTTGCTTGAAGTGGCTGCTGATAAATTGTAAAATTAGGTACTGCAGTACATTTTAACGTATTGTCTAATTTGTCTAACAAAGAACACAACTGCTTAGTGCAGCAAATATCTGAAGCATTTTCTGTTTCAGGTACGAAAACTGGTTGGCTTCATTTCTTGATGTCCACCACGCCAAATTCGAAGCGCATTTACCGAATTCCCCGAAACCAGTCTGGTAACTATTTTTCCCTTCAGGATTAAGAGGTAAGAGACTTCATTAGTTTCTGTAATTTGAAACTTAATCTCTGCCAGCCAAATCTCCCCAATTCAGAGGCAGAGCCTTGACCCTTGGAGGGGGAGAATATCTTTTGTCGTGCAGTAGACTGTCTACTGCACGCCAAAAATGGGCTTGACTTAAAAGAAAATACTAGTAAACTTGAATAGTTAAATGTTATTGCCTGTATTGTTTTCAATATTAATTTGAAGGCTTAATGTATTAAATTTCAAGTTTGGCAGATAGAACTCGGGTATAACAAAGCTTTAAAGTGGTTTAATAGTTTTAAAATGTCATTATTTCAATAAGGTTCAACACTTCTATACTGTACAGTTTAATTACATGTTTTTGAGGATTAGATATAATGTATAAATGTTAATCGGAATTACTAAAAGTTTTTTTTAGCTAAAATTGTAAACTGTTAACAGCTGAAGCTTTGGATTTGCACAGGTTAGATATATCGAAAAATTCCTTGCGGAGGAATTGCTGCCTACGTTAGCCACAACTGAGCTTCACGATATGAAGGACCAAACAAAAGCTACTGAATGGAAATGGTTGCACACACTCCTTAGGTTGCATTAATTAACTACGAAGCAGTTTCGCCTGATCAGTTATCCAAAAGAGTTAGTACCGACCTCACAAAGAGTTATGTTTTTTAAATGACAAATTAAAATGTATAGCTTCTTAGCTTTGCCCAAATGGTATATTTAGGTGTTAATGCATTTTTGCAGAGTAGTTTTGTTAAAGTTTAAACTTTTCCTATAATTGTGGAAAATTTAGTCGTGCAATACAAAGGTATGAAGGTTAAGTATCCAATGATGTACTGGCTTGCATCCTAAAATTGAGCGTCTCAAATTTGTGTTTATAATCACAAGCATCTTTATTTGATTTTATGATTCTGATTACTGTTGTAAAATGGATGAATTTCCCTCCTGCTGATTAAGGTTCACACATTTTCTTATGCGCCTGTTGGAACTGAACTGAATAAAAAGCTCATTTTGGCGACATGTCATGTGCTACCATCCTGAAATAATTTATTATAGTTGCTCAAAAGTGAATTTTGTCACAAAATGCACTAAAAGTGTAGTCCACACTTTGCGAGAAGTGGTCCTTGGTGTAGTGTAACTTGATCTGCTAAATTGTTATACAAGAAGGTTTTTCAGGTATAGTAAAATACCTCAAGACAATGGTAAATTTAGTCCAGTTTGTGAAAATTGGTAGATTTCGAGAATTTTCAAGTACTTTAAAGTAAATATATAAAATCCGACCTCTGGCTTTCAAATAACTTTAAGCAGCAACTTGAGCGTCGAAACCAACAAGTGATTTCAGCTCAGTTTCATGGAACAAATTAACCTTGCAAAGAACACTTGACCTATTTATATGATCATTAATTGCGGAATTTTTAATAGCTGTTATTGAAAGAAAGTTATTTGAAAGTAAAGGCTGCGAAATTAACAACTTATCCACCTCTGTGACTGGTGAGAAGGGGATTGCTAGATATATTAGAGAATAAAACAACATAAAACTACTCTTAATAAATTAGTTAATTTTCAAAACTCAAGGTAAACTTTTTCCGAATAGCTATGAGGCTTTATAATAATTTAGTTTGTCACGTGTGTGCAAAACATAAAACGCCGGGCTATCGAAATTGCTTCTATGGAGTACATTTCTTAATTTTGAC
Source organism: Macrobrachium nipponense (assembly GCF_015104395.2). Lineage (NCBI taxonomy): Eukaryota > Metazoa > Arthropoda > Malacostraca > Decapoda > Palaemonidae > Macrobrachium > Macrobrachium nipponense. The sequence goes on from NC_061109.1 coordinate 60,196,273, forward strand.
GTTAATTTTTATTGCTGAGCCGTAATTGACTGGTAACCTAAGACGTGCCACTCAGTCGATCTGGTCGTACGATGAGAACTGAGAGGGAGGAGACACCAAAAAAATGACTGCTACCTCACGTTACTGCTCGGTCTGAACAAAGTCACTTGTCTTAAGTTGGTAGCCACACAGTTTGGACTTGGCGGAGGGAATAGCTGATAATGAACCATATATGCTCAGAGTGTGCCGTTGCACCCAGTATAACTCTGAAGAATAAAATCCACGAAAAAGAATATTGGGTCAATGATTGGTTGTTGGAGAGAGAAAAACTCACATTTATTGCTGTTAAAGGCAACACAGGTAGCTCCATGGATTGCTATGAAAAACGTAAGGGTGGACAAGGCAACATTCAATTTTGTAGAAAGGTTATTATTACGGTCGTGCAAAGGGACACACACATGACGAAATCCACAACACCCTATGAAAGGCCAAGTGCAATATTAAGCTACTGACTGTTCTTATCAGATATAAAATTGAGGGTGGCCATATCGCCCAAAGCTCTTGTAAGAGTCATGCTGTAGACATTTTAAGCTATTTGGACAAAGCACTGCAAAGACTACATAATATAAAGATAAATGAAACTCGTGTATCTATACATGTTTGTTTCTTTGATAAAAAATAAACTAGCTTTTAGAAACTCAAAATAACTGACTTCTACAACTAAACCAAACGTAAAAACCCCATACAAACGAACTATACCAAACAATTTGTTGTGTATAAAATATATGTAAGAAACTATAATAGGTGAAAAGGTAATAAATCCTTGTGTAACCAGTCATTGCGCTACACTTTTTCGCAATCGGCATAAAGTACCTACAAGTAAATTATGAGGGTGTGAGGGAGGTTTCATTACCTCCCATTATGATTTTACTTTTGCATTGTCTCCAGTTCTCCTTTAAATCATATATCATTTATGAGCCCTTTAGCATAATTCTTATTTCGTTAAGAAACATCCCCAGTTTATATTCTTATTTTTCATTTACTTTGGAATATAACTGATTGAAACAACACGTCCTGAACGATGGCACCACCAATTTTTGTTTTGTTTTGAGAGAGTTACTTGAGGGTATTGTATAATATACATTACTATCAAACATATGTATATAATATATATATATATATATATATATATATATATATATATATATATATATATATATATATATATATATATATATATATATATATATATATATATATATATATATATATATATATATATATATATATATATATATATATATATATATATATATATATATATATACATAATTATACAAAATTCCACCTCTCTCCTCCCAGAAAATACAGTTACATTGAAAATTTAGGCCTTGACCAGAGGACGGGGGGTTTGAACAAAGCAAAGTAAAGTTGAAAAACTAAACTAAACAAAAAAGTAGAAAAACTAAGGCATAAGGACCGGGTGTTTTACTGAAGAGGGAGGGGGAATTTACATAAAAGCTGGATCTACTGTAAAAGCAACTATATTTACATAAATTTACAGAGGTGCAGGAACACAATGGCAAGTGAAACTGCTTTTCAGTCCACACAAACACTTTGGTGGGAGCAGTCCTGGCCCCGATTTTAGGAAACTTTGCGCAACGGAGCAAATTGCAAGCTTCGAAGGATTTCCAAGTTCTACCACAGCCAGGCACAGCGTTTGTCTGCAAAAGAGGGGCATAGGCATAAGGGCAGGGGGGCACACGAGGGGAACTTATTCACTATTTCTCTCAATGAAAAGGCCACTCGGTGGTGGGGGGGGGTGAAATGACTGGGAAATTTACACAGCAAGTAAAAACTATTTCGTGTCTTAAATTCACTGGGGAGCAATTACAGAATTGAGCCCAGATGGCGAGGGAATGAAACACTGCACAAGTCGCCTTGGAAAATGAAATGAAATACAGACAAAGATAAAACAATTCCCTGGTTGAAATGGAATTTCTCTTACAGTACCTTTAGTGATGATGCCGGTTGTCTTCTCCTTGAAGTCTCGACACTATGGACTTTTAAAAATATACTTGGGCTTCCCAAAGCCAGGCCCAGGTGGTGGGGGCGGCGGCAGCGGCGTCTGGCCAGTGGTCTGACCTCACCGAGGTCTCGTCTTCTTCTGAGGACTCCTCTCCTGGGTTCAAGGCCTTTTAAAGCTTTCTCCTGGATAGCTCCTCCTACGGTCCCTGTGGGGTAATCCAACAACCAATGGGAGAAGAGATAGCTTTTCAAAAGAAAAAGGAGAATGGGTTCCTCCAAAGTCGAAGGGGCAACTCGTATAGATACCTTAAACTTGGGTAAAAGACTTTCTTTCCTTGGTTCTGCTTAAATCTTGAACACCTCCCCATTCTAGAGGACATTTCAACCCTTGAAGGGTTGGAATGGACAAGACAAGCTAGAAACAAGGACCAATTGCAATATAGATTACTGAGCCTTCCATTCTCCCTTGAGTGGACTTATAATATAAGCAATATTCAAAATCTGCCAATTATAATATTCATGAAGTCTTACTCGACAGGCACAGAATTAAGCAAAATGAAGTGTGACTTGACTAAAGATTAACTTTCTATATTCAAATAAGAATTCCCTTAAAATATAACGTCACACTGAGAATAACAATGAATAACAAGAAGTGGTTATATATGGCATTAAACCTACAGGTAAGTTACATCCTACATAATACTACTAACTCAGTTGTTCAAGTCAACACATCCTATGTGTTTACCCTGAAGGTTTGATATGACACGTTCAGGTCTGCTAATGGCCTTACAGTTTCGTGAAGTTACTTTGTCTCGTAACAAGACGACGCCTAACAGTATTAATTACATCAGCACCAACAAGGGGAAAATTAGGAGTAATTCTTTGTAGGGATTAAATAGGATAACACACACACACAAGAAAACGAAATGTAAATTTGATCAAAACAATGTCGACCTCACAAAATTTAAAGACTAGGGAATAACACTAAATCAAAAGCTAATCAACTAATGTATAACGAGCCAGGCTTCGAAATTATCTCTAAGCTATAGCAACGTTTGCTGGCAAAATTTTCCCAATTTAATGGAATTCTAAGTGCCTAGAATAGGGCACGGTGCCAATTGTTGCACTTTTACAACAGTAGTTCGTAAAGAAGTACTAATTTATACAAGGCCAGGGTAGCTGGCAGGTTGGCTCTGCCTAAGCAGAGCATACAATATACAACAAATGCCTCAAGACAGTAACTATGAAGAAAGGAAACCAAGGAAGATTAAATACAGGCAATACAAAAGGAAAAGAAGAAAGTTACCAAAGGGTCAGAAAGAAGTAGAAGTAGCAGAGTCTGGCACTCTTTTCGGGATGGAGAGGGTCAGAATACTCTATAAGAGGGTGGCACTGTGCCAGGCACTAGTGCAGAGAGGCTATTGGCTCTCGTAAGTTTCTGAAAACCTCGACGCCCTTTTCCCTCCTCCTTCCTTCGACCTCTCCGAGGTGTCGGTTTGACCATGCCATGATGGGCCTTGGAGGATCCAAGCCCTTTGAAGATTCCGAAGGGGCATCTGCTCCAGCTGCTGCGACAACTGGGGCCTTGGCACTCGTCCCCGTGCCTAATGCTGCGTGGCTCGGTTCCCTGAGTTCTTCGGCCAAATAGGATTCGGCAGAGTCATTACTCTGGGACCAGTTAGCTGCTGACGGAGGGGGATTGGATGAAGTAATGGTATTCGGGATGGGCTTACCCTTAGGGAGGACCGACTCTGGGGCGGCCTGCGAGGCCGCACCATTGGTGGAGTGTCCACTATGGTCATGGGTGTCCTGGAGGATTCCTATTGGAATTGGCTCTTCCTTGACTGCCGGTATGGGTAGTTTGGGCCAAGCCAGCAGAAGGAGAGCGACCGGGACTTAGAGCTCCAGGAGGAATACTCGAGTCTGGCCCTGGCACTGGCACTAAAGCCGTTCCTGACTTAGTGGAAGGACTCGAACATGGCTCAACCTCCATGAGAGATGGAGCCTGGCACTGCCTGGCACCTTCCAGTGGCACTGGCTGTGCAGAGGTAGTCCTTGGAGGCCCGTGGAACGGGTCTGGAGCTATGTGAGGGCGGGGGCCCTGATACGGTATAAAGTTAGGAGGAGACTTAAAATCTTGTCCTAGCAGGACATCATAACCTCCTGGTATATAGTTTGCTACTGCCATGGTACATATCTTCGAACGGTGAGGTGCGTGACTCTCAACCGGATAGTAGGTAGGAACCTCTTGACGTGGTTGAGGCTCTCTATCGTTTATGAAAGCTGATGCCTATCAACCTTTAGCTCCGTAAGGAATTTTATCTTCTCGGATGATGGAGACTTGCGCACCAGTGTCGTCGAAAGCTCGGACCTGGTGGGCCGGATAATGACCTCTTGGAGGTGCAACAAATATGGAGCCCTGAGCAGGGGGCCTAGAGTGGATGGATTTGTTACGGCCATAGCAATGGCAGAAACAGGAACTTTCTTGGGGCATCCCGCCCCAGGAAACAGTGTGCCCATGCACTCTGCAGGTGTCACAGAAACTCTTGCTAAAATCAGGCCTGGGCTTGTTGTTTCTGTTCCAATGGGCGTTGTTTTTGTTATTATGACTGGGTAGTCCATTTGGAGGGGTAGTCCACTTGGAGGAGTGGCAGCAGCTTGCTGAGGAGGATCTACCTTTGATAGGCACTGCTCCGTGGTGTGACCGGGTTAGTTGCAATGCCCACACACAAGTTTCCGAGGAAGGTTATTGGCACGCTGGGTAGGCTGAGGGGTGGCAGCAGGAGTGAGGGGGAGAGCAGGACTTATTTTCTTTTTTAACTAACTCTGCAATGGATGGTGGGTGTCATAGGCGTCTGCCCATTTACAGCACTCCAAAAGAGTCTTGGGGGCCTTGTCCACCAAGTGAGTGGCAAGATCAGGGGGGGTGTAGGCAAGAAAGTCCTCTAGCTGGAAGAGCTCTAAGACCTCCTCAACAGATGTTGCGTTGGAGGCCTTCGTCCACCTACGGAGTGCCGGTGTCTTCTTGGCTGCCTACTCTGTCCACGTCTGGTTAGCCTCCTTGGGCATAGTCCTCCATTTTTGCCTCCACCAGTCTGGGGTCAATTCGTAAGCCCCAAGGATTGCCTCTCGGACGAGGGCGAGATCGTGTCGCTCATTCAGGGGAAGGGCCTCGAATGCTGTCCGCCCTTTGCCAGCGAGATGCTTGCCAAGGTGGAGGGCCACTTCCTGAGGGGTTGGATTGATGTTCCCAAACACCTGCTCAACATGATCGAGCCAGGTGTCGGGTTCATTATCGTCCCAAGCCCTAATGAGGCCGCCCATGCTGTGGAGGTGAGAGGGCGCAGGAGGCGGTTGGGACTCGGAGCCAGGGTGGCACTCTGGACTGCCATAAGCCAGTTCATGTGCCCTTTCTTTCTCTCTTTCAGCAGCTTGAAATTCGCTTCAGCCACTTCTCTTTTTTCTTGCGCTTCTTTCTCAGCTGCTTCTCTTGTCTTGCGCTTCTCTTTCAAGCCACTTTTAATGCTCTTTCAGCTAGTTCTCTTCTTTCTTGTGCTTTCCCACTTCCCTCTCCTTCTCCCGTTCGGTTACTCTCTCTTGGGCTGCTTCCTTCAGCTTATCATTCACCCAATTGATCAGCTTTGCGCCCCCCAGCCCCAGGGCTCGTCCAGCTTCTGTACCTCCTCCAGTGCTGCGTTACTGGCCATCTCCTCAGCCGTAAAACGCTAGTAGACTAGCCTGAGAATAATAGGGTGGAAAGCAGTTGCAAAATCAGCTAATGTCGCCAGAGTATGTGGAAATGCTCGACGCAGAATTGGCAAGATGACCGTAAATCCCTGCAAAGTTACTACTGGTGCATAGCACGGCAGAAAACTCGCCGTACAATCTCTGTAATTTACAGTTCGGCGGAGAACTCGACACCAGTAATGGATTTGGTAATAAATTTCGTAAAATAGAACAAAAGACCCTGGTTACGGAATCCTCACGTGAAAAGGTAGCAAAAGGATGTCGTAAAGGCGGAAATTCAACGCCCGTACAGATTTGTAAGGTCTTCTTCTTCCTAGCTTAAACCCATTTTTATATGGGGTCGCCATTGCGAATGAGTCGTCTCCATCGATTTCTGTCCTGTGCCTCGTTCTCATTTATACCTTTCAATTCCATATCTTCCCCTACACAATCACGCCATCTCTTTCTTGGTCTTCCCTTCTTCCTTCTACCCTGCACTTCCATTTCCATCGTATGTCTTCCAACATGACGTTCCTCCCTTCGTAACAGGTGTCCATACCATCGAAGCCTTCCTTCCTGTATTTTCTTCGATATTTCAGCTACTTTTGTCGATCCTCTTATATACTCATTTCTAATCCTATCTTCCCTTGTTACTCCCGACATCCATCTCAACATTCTCATTTCTGCTACATCCATCTTCTTCTCCTCTGTTTTCCTCATACTTGCTGTTTCTGTTCCATATAACATTGCTGGTCTGACCACCGTCCTATGGAACTTTCCTTTCAATTTCAGAGTGACCTTCTTGTCACAGAGGACCCCTGATGCAGACCTCCAGTTATTCCATCCTGCCTGAATTCGGTGTCTCACCTCTTGGTCCATGCTTCCACTATCCTCTAATACGGACCCTAAGTACTTGAACTTCTGTACTTTCTTTATTTCTTCCCTACCCAATCTTATTCTACTTCCACCATCCTCAGTAATACTGGAACACATATATTCGGTTTTTTATCGGCTTATTCTCATTCCTCTCTCCTCAAGTGCTGCTCTCCACCTCTCCAACCTCCCCTCCAACTCCTCCCTCCCCTCTGAACACAACACAATGTCATCCGGTAAAAGGAAAAAATAAAAATCTAGTCACAAAATTCACGGAAACTCAACGTGAGGATGTGACAAATAAATGTTATACAGGCGGAAGCTTCAACGCCAGTACGGGTTGGTAAGGTAAAAAGGGAGAGAAAAAAAAACTCGTCATGAAATTCACGGAAACTCAACGTGAAACGTGACAAAAATGTCGTAAATGCGGAACCTCATGCAATCACGGTTTTGTAAATAAACGAAAAATCTGGTCACAAATTCATGGAACCTCACGTGAAAGCGTGGCAAATAACGTAAATGCGGAACCTCAACGCAATTACGGTTTTTGTAATTAAAAGAGAAAAAATAATCTGGTCACAAAATTCACGGAATCCTCACGTGAAAACGTGGCAAATACAGTTGATAATAAAAAATGGATATGGGATCTCCCTTTTTGTTTTTAATAGATATCGTCTCGAGGATGGAGAACGGGAAGTTGATAAATATATTCTTTTTCTTTGCTACCAACGCAATCTCTTGAACCTAGCTTTGCTCAGAAGACCCAGGATAACCTCTCTAACGCTATAAAATACATGGCTTTTTTCCCACAACCCCTTCCCTTTCCTCGTTCCCGCGAACTTAAAACCCTCCTGTCCGCAAACTGAAAACCCTGGAGAATTTAGCCACACGCGACCGGTCTAGACTGCTCTGGACTGAATGTATGAATCACAACAGTTTTCCAGGCATGGGCTGGAAAGTAACATATGCTTTTGTTCGAGATGCAAAAGTATTTGCCCTTATTTGATTACTTTCTGCACAGAGAATAACGTTAAGAATGTTTTACGTTAACACTTTGTCTTCCTTTTCTGACTTATTGACTCATCTATCTTTTGTTAATGGATAGAGCGGAATCGAGGATAGGTTTCGAGCCACGTGGCTGGAGGATTTAAAAATCCTATCCCGTTTAGACATGCGAGATTCCCCAGAGAGAGAGAGAGAGAGAGAGAAGAGAGAGAGAGAGAGAGAGAGAGAGAGCTAGCGCACGTTGTTTCACATAAAAAATAACTCACGAAAATACCTTTACAATGCAGGATTCGTGATTAACTAGCATTTCATGATATTTCCATTTTGAAACTTACTCCCTAACCTCTATTCTTCATGCAATGGCGCATAACATTAAAATTTCTCTCTCGATCTGT
>NC_061109.1:60211778-60251778 GCF_015104395.2 Macrobrachium nipponense
CAGGTGAACGTTACTTTTTAATATTGATTGATATCGTGACGTCATAATTTTTCATGTTTCATGTACATAGTCACGATTTCTTTCACGATTCATGCATTATAGGAAGCAGGTAGGTTACCTCCGATGCTCAAGACTTCTCGTGTCATTTGCAAAATCTTGATGTGGGTTTTGAGCTTAGTAATTCAGATAAATTTTAGTGCTGCTTTCGATTTAGTAAGTCACAAGGCACTTTTTGTAAATTACAGAATCTTGAAGTGGGTGGATGTTTGTTTTAGGATTTCCTCAAGATGTCCCTACAGGTAGGCAGTGGCGAGTTGCTGTTGATGGGATCTTTAGCGAGTCAAAACTTGACGTATCTGGAGTTCCCCCGGGAAGTGTTCTTGGTCCACTTGTTTTTGGTTGTACGAGTGACAAGTTTGTTCAGTATACCGATGGTGCAACATTTGTGGGGTCCGTAGGGGGTTAGTGCCGTTAGTGCATCTCTCTCGGTGTACTGTGGGAATTACTTAAGGGTCTTAGCAGAGTCCCTTCCGTCCCTAGTTGCGGCCTCTCTCATTTCTTCCATCTGACTTTCCACCAGCTTGAAAATGGTTTCCTAATGCAACTGCTTTGAGGTTTTCCTCCTGTTACAACATTCAAACCACCTTACTGTCAGTTTCCTTTTCACGCTGAATGACCTCTTAGGTCCCAGGGCTTGGCCTTGGGCCTAAATTCTATATTCTTTCCTATTATATTCTAACACTTGTGAGTGTAGAAAAGTCTCCACTTATGAGAAACGAAACTGCCCTGATTCTGAATCGTGACAAGGACTGTTTTAGTGAATGGTGAATGGTGCAGATTTTCCACCTCGTCCTCCTCCCCTTCAGGTGGATGGGGGACTGCTGAATGAATCTGAAGCTCTTAACTATTCAAGGTGTCACTTTTGACTGCCATCTTACTTTTGAGAAACTTCTAATGAAAGTTTCAGCAAGTGCTGCACGAAAGTTAGGTATTGTCCGTAAAGCCCCGTCCACACGGTCGGACTTTGCCCGACAGACTTTGTTCGATGTGACGTCATACATTTATAATAGTGCTAAAACCAGTACAACCTGTTTTAGGTCTTTTGTCCTTCCCTTACTAAAATGGTGTCCTCCGGTCTGGATGTCTGCTTCTGCCAGAGATTTCTCTTTTTAGATAGAGTGGTTCGTGGTGGCAGGTCTCCATTTCTTAGTATTAACAATTATGATTGGACTATCGACAGATGGTCTTCCGTTTGTCACTTTTTCATAAATTGTATTTTAACAGAGATCCTCACATTCACACCTGATCTTGATCCCCTTTACTTGCCGAGAAGAGAACAACCAGATTCGCTGAACAGCAGCGGCGCAAATATGCGTTAAATGTTCCTTGTTGTGGAACTTCTCAGAAGGTCCTTTATTCCCCACACTGCTGGACTATGGAACAGCCTCCCTAAGGATATCGTGCAATTGGAACTAAAGAAGTTCTAGCGAAGATCCAGTGCATTACTACCCAAGTATAATTCTCTCCATATTATTTTAATAATTTCCATATTTATTTATTTATTTGTTTACTAATTTGTTCATTTATGTTTGTAATAAGTGATCTCTTTCTGTATGTCCCATTACCTTCTGTTATATATAATATACTTCTTGAAGAACTATTGGGAGAAAATGCCCCACTTCAAAATATAGTAAATTATCTCAAAGAAATAAACCTGCTTTATTTGATATAACACGTCTTATAATTTCATAAAGTTATACAATAAGCGCTGCATGGCCTTTGCAGCCCCATTGCTTGGTGTTACACCTAAACTTTATAAAACCAACCAACCAACCATTACCTTCTGTTACATCTTTCGAGTGAACACCACATTCTTTGAAGCTTGAATTTCAAGTCACTGGCCCCTGTGGGCTTGTTCCATATGAATAGGGTTCGTCTGCTGAATAATAGTAATGATAATAATAATACTTTCCATAGCTTACTTAACCATCTTTACAGTAGAACTGTGTCTAATGACGGGAACAAGAAAAAAGAAACAATGTTTATGAGTTGGTGATATATGAAGTAGATTCTTTTATTAATCTTGCTCTTGAGAGATGGCACATGATTGTCGTGTGACTAATTTTGACGTCATTAACAAAGAGGAGACCAAAAATTCCTTTGTTTTTCGATGATCAGATTACATAAGTAGATAAAGGATGTCATTCTCTTCACATTTCTTGAGATCGAGATAGCGATGACAAAGGACCTGAGGTTGATAATTTTTTTTTTTTATTTTGGGGTGGGGGGTGTGGAGGCGGGGTAACGTTTAGGTAATTTTATATAATGTTTCGTGTTTTTGGTAATGGATATTTGGGGGGGTGGGGTTAATGTTGTTTTTTTCTTTGTAATGTTTCATTATGTTTTTTGGTAAAGTGTCAATATTTTTTTGGGGGGGATAATGTTTGTTTGTTCGTTTTTTTTATTATATTTTTTTGGTAATGTTTCGATATTGGGGGGGGGGGGCGGGGGTGGATATTTCGTTACTTTTTGTAGTGTTTCATCATTTTTTTGGGAGGAAATGTTTCGTAATTTTTTTCTTTTTTGGTGTTTCATTATTTTTGTGGAAATGTTTCATTAAGCATATAATTGACTGAAAGGTTATTTAGATAATAACATCATGTAACACACTGAAAATAGAAAAAAGGCTCATATTTATTTATATTATTTCTATTATTATTACTATTGATTATTACTTATTAGTATTAGTTAGTAGTAGTAGTTAGTTAGTAGTAGAGTAGTAGTAGTAGTAGTAGTAGTAGCAGCAGCAGCGTTTATTTATTTATTTATTTATTTGCCCAATTCACCTCTCAATCTGTTGTATGTAGTCCATTTATTAAAATTCATCTTAAATTCACCAATCATTTAATTAATAAATAGGAATTATAATACTTGAAGTCACTTTCAGTTTAAAATGACTTTAATTTTCCGAAGTGTCGCATGAGAATATATCTCACTTTATATCAGTATATTGTAGTAATGATTTTTATGAATGAATTTGAAGCATATTACATTCAAAGTTCGATTTTAGCTTGTATCTGATGTGAACACTGTTAATATTTTTTTATTGTATTTTGCCAGCGTATAGTATAGTATAGTATAGTATAGTATAGTATAGTATAGTTTTAACTCATTTTAATGTGTTACATGATGAATGTGTTATATAAGATCCCTGATGTCAAATTCACTAATTGTTATGAAAGAATTTTGTTGCAGAATTCACTTTTCTCGCATATTTTACTTAATACTCTTACATTTTTTTTTTCTTTTGAAGGTTGTTAGGTTTTATAACACAGGTTTAAAAAAAAATATACAGGAAACGTGCCGGTTTATAAAACGTCTTTGACATCTGTTTGCTGTCAATTTTTAGTATTTTTATCATTTTTTTTGGATATATTACCGTTATCTTTTTTGCACTTTACTGCATACATCACACCAACATGTTGAAAACAAGTCAACGACCGAAAGTGAAGAACATAACGTCGGAAATTTATAGCTTACATATCACCTTCATGTTGACAACAAATCAACAACCATAAGTGGAGAACAAAACTTCGGAGAATACCGAATAATCATACGAAGCATTGGTCAAAACTACCAATAAGCCACTTAGTTGTATTCAACCTATTTGTGACATGTATGTGATAAGTTTGTGGGGTGTTTGTGACTTGATTTACTGCCGTGTAGATGTACCCTATCATGAGATAGGGTCGAGACAATGACTCTCAACCCCAGGGACATTACATCCCGCCCTGAAGCAACGAGCCAAGGACAAGGTACCTTCATTCTACATATAATACTATAGAGGCCAATAAGTGACTCTAAGCCTAGCCTGTTATGCACAGATTACCACAAATAAAAAAACGCTTTTCATTTACATCAATACTTCGCCATCAGTTACATACTGCCACTGAACATGAGCCCGTGTTGGCATAAGGTCCGTGTGATCTGTAAGCCAACCCAGTTTATATTCCTATCGATGAAAGGAATACAAGTTATATCGGTAAGAGAAAATTTACCCATTTACGAGTTCTCGTATGAGAGAGAGAGAGAGAGAGAGAGAGAGAGAGAGAGAGAGAGAGAGAGAGAGAGAGTGGAAGTCACGTACAGCGGTTGGTCCCGTTGCTGAATAACCATTGGTTCCATAAAACGTAAAAACACCATACAAACAAACAGACAGACAAGAGACCTTACCTTACCTTACAGACCTTGCATCTTGTTCGAGTTGCCCCAGGTCCCTCAGTGTGAGGCACCTCTAATGTCTACCAGAGAGTTGCTAGTGCATCTTCCAGTATATTTTGCATCTTCCTATCTTGGATGGTCTGGGATGCAGCTTAGATATTTGTCGAGCTTATTCTTAAACACATCTACGCTCACTCCTGATATATTCCTCAGATGAGCTGGCAACGCATTGAATAGACGCTGCATTATCGATGCTGGTGCGTAGTGGATTAATGTCCTGTGTGCTTTCCTTATTTTTCCTGGTATAGTTTTGGGCACTATTAATCTACCTCTGCTTGCTCTTTCTGATATTTTTAGCTCCATGATGTTTTCGGCAATTCCTTCTATCTGTTTCCATGCCTGAATTATCATGTAGCGATCTCTTCTCCTTTCTAGACTATAAGGATTGTAGTCTTTCCCAGTAGTCAAGATCCTTAACTTCTATTCTAGCTGTAAAGGATCTTTGTACACTCTCTATTTGTGCAATATCCTTTTGATAGTGTGGGTACCATATCATATTGCAATATTCAAGTGGACTACGAACATACGTTTTATAAAGCATGATCATGTGTTCAGCTTTTCTTGTTTTGAAGTGCCGTAACAGCATTCCCATTTTTGCTTTACATTATGGCATAACATGTTCCTATTCAACATCACACCAAGGTCTTTAACTGCTTCCTTATTTGTGATTGTCTCATTATTAGGTCCCCTATATGCATATAGCTTTCCCTCTCTGTCTCCATAATTCATTGATTCAAATTTATCAGAGTTAAATACCATCCTATTTACCTCTGCCCAATCATATACTTTGTTAAGGTCTCTTTTTAGCGCGTTCCTATCTTCATCACAAGTAATTTCTCTACTTATTCTTGTGTCATCGGCGAAACTACTCACTACTGAGTCCTTAACATTACTGTCTATGTCTGCAATCATAATAACAAACAGTAATGCAGCTAACACCGTACCGTGTGGCACACCGGATATTGCCTTAGCTTCATCCGATTTCTCATCGTTTGCAATAACTATCTGTTTTCAGTTGTGTAAAAACTCTTAACCATCTTCCTACTTTATCCACTATATTATGTTTTCTAATTTTCTTCACTGATATATTATGATCTACCTTGTCAAAAGCTTTTGCAAAGTCTAGATAAACCACATCTGTTTCATTTCCGCTTTTCATATTTTTGTATATGTTCTCACGGTGGACTAACAGTTGGGTTTGTGTACTTTTTCCTGGTTCAAAACCATGTTGTCCTATATTAAACAAATTATTTTTTATTAAATGTTTTATAACATTTTTCTTCATTACCCTTTCATACACTTTCATAATATGTGATGTTAGACCTACAGGCCTATAGTCTTGATCCACTTTTGAAAGTAGGGGTAATATATGCTAATTCGTGCTCATCATAAATCTTGCCTGTATCTACACTTTGTCTTAATAATATTGCAAGTGGCTTTGCGATAGAATGAACTACTTTCTTTAACAAAATAACTGGGACACCATCAGGCCCTGCTGCAGCTCCATTTTTAATTTCATTCATAGCGTGCACAATATCAGCTTCATTAATATCTATGTCTGCTAAATATTCACCATTTTCATCCCTTACTTCTATATCATTATCTTCATTATCAATTCTAGGGGTGAATTCTCTCTTATATCGTTGTGCCAATATGTTGCATATTTCCTTTTTTTCATTCGTTAATCTCCCTTCAATTCTTAGAGGGCCTATTTCTATTCTTCTTTTATTCATCTTTTTTGCATACAAGTACAATAGTTTGGGATTTTGCGTGATATTTACTAAGATTTTTTCTTCCAAGTCCCATTTTTCATTTTCTTTTGATTGTATAATCTTTTGTTCAGCATTTTCTATCTTACTTTTTAGTTCGATCACTATCCATGCATTTTTTTCTTTTGCGAGAACTTTTTTCCACTTTCTGATTTTCTGGAACAAGATCCTTCTGTCTCTTCGTATGCATGACTGATGTTTACTTTTCTTCTTCGGTATATATTTATCCACTATTTTCTCTAATATTTTATATAATATCTCCGTATTTACCTTTATATCATCACTTACGAAAATGTTATCCCAATCTTTGTTTGATTCTTCATTTATTTCTGACCATTTTATAGTTTTCTGTAGAAGTTGTATTTTCCTTATCCTTCCCACTTTTTCATTTCTTGCTTATCTCTGTTTTCACTTGCTTTGGAATGGACTGTTAATTCTATGACATTATGGTCTGAAATACTCGCATTATAAACTATTATTTCTTTAACATAATTCACCTCGTTCACAAATACTAGGTCTAAAGTATTTTCCTTTCTTGTTGGCAGTTGATTTATTTGTTGAATGTTGTATTCTAGTAGCATATCTAATAGCTTTTCGAATTGCCTCTTATCTTCTGCACTACTATTACTCTCTTTTTTATATGCATAAATACAACCACAATCTCCTATTCGTTCTTTCCAGTCTACGAAAGGAAAGTTAAAGTCTCCGGATAGGAGAATAGTCCAGTCCTTGTGATTTCTACATATATCATCCAATTTTTCTATTACTGTGTCAAACTCTTTAGTATTAGGGGGTCTATATATTACTATGTTCATTAATTTTTCAGATTCAAATTCTACCGCTATTAGTTCACATTCTGAGTTACTATATTTCTCATATATTTTTCCTTGTTTTTTGTCTTTCCCACATATCGCGGTTCCCCCTTGATTCCTATTTTTTCTATCTGAGAGAGAGAGAGAGAGAGAGAGAGAGGCCACCTAAACCATTAGCACAAAGTACACTTGAAAGTATGTACACAGTAGTGTCATATAACCGTTAATTCATTAGTTTACTTATACAGACCTCAAGATTATTTAGTGGCAAATGGTTGCGCACGGAAACAGTATTATATTATGTAGAATGAAGGTACCTTGTCCTTGGCTCGTTGCTTCAGGGTGGGATGTAATGTCTATCTTATGATAGGGTACATCTACACGGCAGTAAATCAAGTCACAAACACGCCACAAACTTATCACATACATGTCACAAATAGGTTGAATACAACTAAGTGGCTTATTGGTAGTTTTGACCAATGCTTCGTATGATTATTCGGTATTCTCCGAAGTTTTGTTCTCCACTTATGGTTGTTGGTTTGTTATCAACATGTTGCTGATACGTATGCTATAAAATTTCCGAAGTTATGCTCTTTACTTTCGGTCGTTGACTTGTTTTTAACTTGTTGGTGAGACGTATGCGATAAAGTTTTGGAAATGTGTTTACATGTTACACGCAGTGTGGACACACCCTAGCTGTCATTGTTGTCTTCTTCTATGACTGCCATTCCTGATGCAATGGGTGTGAAAGTACCGGTAATTATAAGATAAGGGAATGAACGATAAACGCTTTACGCAACGTGATAACAGATTTTCCTCCATACTTGACTATCGAGCGAAACCTGTCGGTGTTATCGCTGTGGTCTCAAAACAGAACAGACAGGTGCTTCGAAGTATGTATATGGATGTCTGGGAGAAAGTGAGATAGGTACTTCTTTCATTTTTCTCTTGATTACGTCATAATATTATAAGGACATTCCACATTACTCTTGTACTTGTTTTTTTATGATGTTCATCCATTGTACGTTTGCATAATTGAAAGTGGTGTAAGACTGCCTTCAAACTTTTATATACATCATTCCTTGCAATCATCCCAGCAAATTTTATTTAATTTATTTCATTCATTAATTTACTTCAAAACCAGTTTCTTAACTTTGGAAAGGGCTAAGATGTGCCAAGTTTTGTCAAAGAAAAAGTTAGGCCTTTGATCGGAAACTTTGTCAGTGCAATTTGCTCGTCTGGAAAGTTTCCCATTTTCTGTTTCGTGTTGATTTTATTATCACTCTTCAATTTCAGTAAGTGGACCTATCTCTGTCATTTCCTCATTTATTTCACTAACATCATTTGTAAGGTATATTTCAAAATCCCTAGTTGGTTCATTTCTCTCAGTATTACTGTTTCTCTATCACCGACAGCAGCGGGCATCACGAATAGTTTATTGCGCGTCCCTTCGACCCCTGGCTGCCCCCACTCTTTAGCCTTTCATTCTACTTCCATTACTCTTCCTTCCGTTAGTCTAACTGTCAAACCTCTCAGACTATATATTCCTTCTCGGTGCAACTGTGGGGTTTTCTCCCAGCTCTTGCTGTCCGACCACTCTGGTTCCCTCATTGCTTTCACCGCTGAATGGCTGAAAGCGCCACCGTGCTTTTCTTGACAGACTAATTCTCAGTGAATCAGATCCATCTCCCATAGTGACATATTTTACAGAGTTTCTAGGTTTCATTCTTTCTATAACCTGATTCTTAAAGACATTTACGCTTCCAAACAGTCTTAGTTTCTCCCATTATTGCCAGCAAGTTGAGACCCTCACCCAACTATTGAACTATGTCTTAATTAGCTTTCCCTTATTATGTCACTACATTTTCCAAAACCCAAAGGTCAATTATTCGCTCTTCGAATGGCCCCACACTACGGTAACATTGTCATCGTATCGTTTGCTTATTACTGCAAATAGTTTGTAAACATACAAATAAATACCTGTGGTTCATATAACCAGTAGGATTATTTTTCATTGCTATTGTCCTTGATCAAAGTTGTACCTATGAGGATGCAGATTCACCAACAAGCATTTTACTTATTGCCGAGCTAATCTGACTTAGCGAACTTATCATAAGGGTATGTGGCACGTGAATCATTTTCCTTCTTTTTACTTTGATTTTCTTGAGGCATCATTCGTGGCACACCTGACATAGCAGAAAGGTACATTAGGGATCGGACCCAACCTCCATTGAACAATATTTCACGGGATTTTGTCTTAAATTACATTTTTAAACAGTCTTCAGAGGGAAAGAGTCCTATTCACATGCACGCGGGCCGTCGTCGCCTTTACAACGGCACTTCAATTTACTTGTATCTAGTTAACTACCATTTCTTTTCTGGCCGTATCTGATTCTTTACATTTTTTCCTCGTTCCAATCTTCCTTTCTTTCTGGCCTCACCTTTTGACTGGTGTCTGTTACGAAACTAGCCTACCTCTTTTGCTCTCTCACTTAGGGAAAATAAAAAGCATTTCTCGTGTAACGACTGTAATTATAAGGAATATTTGGTATAAACACAGAATAATTCCTGTGTCTTAGAAATCAAAAACTGGTGAAAAAAAAGAAGTTTTACAACAAATTCATAGAAGGAAACAACAAGAAAAAGCTTACTCTTAATGACGTGTAACGTAGCAATAAAAAAGATTAATTATGTGTTTTTGTATGGAAAAAAATTGAGTAGACACAATAACAATGATAATGATGCATATTACGAGAGAGAGAGAGAGAGAGAGAGAGAGAGAGAGAGAGAGAGAGAGATGAGATATTATTTATCTCATCTGCCGAGAGAGAGAGAGAGAGAGAGAGAGAGAGAAGAGATGAGATATTCTTTATCTCATCTGCCGGATGAGCGTTGCTCTCCACTTAGGACATAAACATCGGGCACTTGGTCATACACATATCGATTTAAAACCAAATCTCGTAATAGAATGATCGAGTTTTATTAAACCCTATTGAAAACCAGTGACTCTGTAATCTGAATGAATCTGTGAACATCAACTTTGAAATTGAATTGAGAAGTCATATGAAATTATATGCCTCTTTCAGAGACGGCAAGCGTGGTTATTTCAAGCAACGCTCACGACGATATGGTTGAAACTCAAGCACTTTCATCCCAGATTTCACCCTAGGGGTAAAAGTCACCTGTAAGTCACTTATAAATGCTTATGATTATAAGTAGATTAGATTGCCTACATAGAAATGAGATAGCCTCCTGCATTTCCTATCAGTATTTTGCTGATTTTGTCTTAAACTCTCAGCATTTTGTCTGCAAAACAGCCCACCTGATTAGTTGGTTACTTTTAGGAATCACTTTTGTCATCTGTAATCTAAGTTTTCTCTTTGAATATGCTTACATATACTTTGTCAGTTTCTTTATATTATTTATGCACTACGTTACCTTACTTGTAAATTTTGAGTACAGTCAAAATCTCTGATCGTGAAAGATAATCACTTGAAATATAATTTATACATCAATTACCAGGTTTTTTATATGGATTATAACCGAATACTTTATTTTTCAAAATGAATAAGAACTGATTTTTCACATATTACATTTTTCAATTAATTCCTGTATTTATTTGTTTAATCACAGATACTCTTTCTAAGTTCCTGAATGTAAGAAAGGATATCATGACTAGTGATGAAATGTGGTAAATTGAAAATAATAATGTGGTTCCGTCAAGTATTAATACATCATTTGCATATGCAGATTCATTACAGAGAAGTTATATAATAGAATATAATATATATATATATATATATATATATTATATATATATAATATATATATATATATGTATATATATATTTATATATATATATATATATATATACATATATATATATATATATATATAGATATATATATATAATATATATATTATAGATATATTGCTTTTTTTAAATCCATGACCTAAAATACTAAAAAGTGGTGGCGGTTTGTTTAGAAATTTTTGAAGAGTACAAATACTAGTTCCATAGTATAAAGGAAAGATGATATTGTTAATAGTATTAATGATAAATAAGGATGATGATGATAAATGATTTTTGGAAGGTACCACAAGAGTAAAACAAAGGGATCCAGTATTCTCTTCTTTCTGAAAACGAGCAGGAATCTTGAGCAGTTTAAGACACAAAAACTAAATCACGAATATAAAAAAAACGAGATGGGAATGAGGTAAATAATTATTCCTTTTACTCTCGGTACGGAAAGGATACGAGAAATCATTCATAACTTATTTTTTTTACAACTTTTACTCATTTTTTACACACATTTCGAGATACTCACTCTCTCTGCAAACGCTGCTGATAGTTCCTTGCATATTGAAATCCGACGAAGACAAATGACAATCGCTTAGTATGTCCGGGAGGGTGAGGGGAGGGGGGGCGGGAGGAAAAAAAGGAATGCTTTATCCAAACGGAATCTTTTCCATCTTCTTAAGGAAGCTTTCAAGGAATCGTGGAGAGTTAGTCAAATGTCGTTGCTGCTGCCGTCAAGTGTTGAAATAGCCTGTTTTGTATCTATCACTGAAATGAAGGTTTCTGGTTCCAAGGCGTTCGCTCTGTCCACAAAAACAGTTGGGGGCACATTACACTCTTCGCATTTGGTGCAGAGCTTTATTCTCTTTGTTTTTTTTACAATTTTAATCGTCTTTAGTTTTACTTAATTTAAATGACTCAAAAATGCTTATCTTAATTCTTCCGTCAGAATGTCCATAATTTCTTCGGCTAATCACTTAGGTGACTAAAAAAGATAGACCTACTTCTGCTGGCTTGCGTTACTCGAGGGCGTTAAATGCTTCATTATACAATGTAAATTTACAAAATATAGTTTATGTCTTTTAAAATGGAAGGAATAATTGGTTAATGATGTTGTTTTAGGATTTGTATTATTCTTATGAAAGTTATCATGCATCTGTCCAAATGATTTAGAAGTACTGTCAAGTTTCTTTTCGTTAAGGAAGCCATAGGATCAGAACTGGGATGATTTATCTCTGTATTGACTGTGAATAACACTTCCAGTTAGAAAGAACGAATTTTTTCCCCTCTCCAAATTGATAAAAATGACTAGATTTGCCAGTTCTCTACATGACAGATATAAAGTTTCCAATCTCTGCAAATTACTTTGGACAAAAAAGATTAAATACACCTATATTTATGCCTGGCTGGATTGAAATTCCAGGTTTTATCTCAACACTGTTAGAAGTGAACTGACATGCGGGATGTAGCCGCCGGAGTGTCCCAGCGATCAGGGAAACCTTTGTTCGAACAGCAACGAGACAGAAGCGCTAGAAGAAGAGGAGGAAGAGTGAAAGAAGAAAAAGACGTGGAGAAGGAAAACAAACACAAGAAACCGGTTGGAAGTCTGGCATCAGTTTTTATCTGGGCTAATCTACCGTAGCTTCAGTGCGGATCAACTTAAATATCAAAACGCTTTGAGACAAAGGAAAGAGAGAAACTTAATAATCGTGCCAGCGCAACGCAGACGATGCAGACTGTAGTACTGAATGATCAACAACAACCTTAAGTCACTAAGAGTCGGGCGTAACAAACTCGTACAATACATCAACAGATAACGTCACATACAACTCGCCGAGCATAAGAAAATATTCAACACTTCTCGTGAAGCTACTAAACTGGATTCTCACCACCCGGGTGTTCCATCATAACAACGCTACGATATATATGGCTTTTACTTCTCATACACAAGATAGAGATAGATAGATAGAGAGAATGAGAGAGGGAGTGAAAGAGTGAGATTTACACTGCTAATTTACCATCATAAATCACCAATCTCTTCCGACAGTCATCGCTAATTGTTGATTCTGCGCAGACGGTCAGTTGTGATTCTGACGACAGATTTCTAGAATTCTTAGGCTACTACGTCTGTCACTAGATCGTCAAGCCGTCCTGTTTTCTTGGATCATAAATTAAGAATATTTACCGTTTTTGAGCTTCTAAACTCGTCCACCGTGAACTGACTGGGCATATGAAGGAAATGAATTCGTTAATGCTGGTTTTGCCTACAAGAATCCAATTTGTCCTCTGTACGCCTACAGTTCTGGGTGGATTATGTAAAGAAGTTTGAGGAAACTGAACGTCAATGAGCAGATATGTTACATCCAAGGGACGATTATTTTCGAGGTCCTCATAAGAACGAAAATCAACAAACCTCTTCCTGCAAAAACACAATTTTTTGACCCCATTACATCGTATCATTTAACAATATGATGGTTATTTACAGATGAAGGTTTAATACGTGAGACGAAGTCTCACAATAATTACGTTTGGTTTTGTGATCTAGTTATTAACAGTAGTCACAGAACAAAAGCCTTATTTATACGCGTATACACTAAAGTTGAAGAACAGACAACAATATTTATAAGAACCCAGCTTAACAAAGTCATTTTTTAAAGAAATGAAATGTTTTACAGCTCTTAAACTAAATCCAGTTTCAACAGTCGTCATCCGTTTCAGATTTGATGGTGCGCAGGTGCACATCTGAATTCGCACAGGTGCGCACTCGAGTTTGCACACGAGCACATCTGAGTCTGCAAAGGGGCACTTCTGGATTTACACAGGTGCACATCTGAGTTTGCATAGGTGCACGTCTGAATTTACACATGTGCACACCTGAGTTTACACAGGTGCACACCTGAATTCGCACAGGTACACACCCGTTGATGTACAGATGCACAACGCCGTCGATGCACAGTTCTTAGCAGAGTAAAACAGGACAGAAGATGTTCACCATCTTCTGTGGTAACATGATTAACAAGGACAAATAACAATGATAAAAACTTACAATTAACATCATCAATGACCTCAGTAAATGAACAGGACTTCAAATGTACAAGTTATACATACCTTGTGCATGTATTTATGTATTTATTCCAGTACAATGTGCATTTCAAAAATAATAATAATAATACTGCTACTACTACTAATAATAATAATAAGACACAAAACAAAAAATGAGCAGTCGGTCATTTATGTTATTCACTCTCCTGAGGCACCTGTTAGGCACCTAGTCACCTGTCAGGCACCTGGAGGCACCTGTGAGGCACCTAGTCACCTGTCAGTCACCTGGAGGCACCTGCCGATCTTTTTCAAGCCTCTCTCAGGCGTAATGGAAGGCGTAAGCCTCCTCGTCAGAAATGGGCGTTTCCTCAAGCTGACACTCTTCCCCGTCCTGTAAAGAATCACATTAGGCAGTCCATAACAATCCATGATTCATAGAAAATGGCCATTCCTCATTTTGGCATAGTCCACTCATTATTCATCTGTACAGAAATCGGTTCAATAGTGTATCATATTATCTCTCAGCGCAGTGTTTTGCTAGTGATTAGTGAATCAAACCACCTCACAGCATTAGTTCACTGTGTGACTGGAGAAGAAGTGGGTTGGGGGTTGCCTTCACGTTTGACAGGGGCGGGGGTCGTTGGGAGGGGCGGGCTTGGAGAAGCTTTTGGTCCAAAGGGGTGCTCGCATTCGGTGCCTGGAAGCCTTGGCTAGGTATTCCAAAATCTCTTATGGAAGGGGGCGTGCGGGGGGTAGGGGAGAAGTTCAGATCCACTCTAGCCACTCCACTTCTTGTTTTTATTTGATTAAGACTCATGGACGAGATATCAGTCCATGATGGATGGATGACGTTTGGTTGGGATATATATACTGTGTGTAGTATATATATGTCACAGCAAACGCAAGAATATATGACAGTCAATGGAAGCTATGGGGAGTTAACAAAAAAAAAAAAAAAATATGTGTCCTCTCAGTTCCACTTTTCCAGGAGGTTCCAGTCTATAGGGAGTCACCGTGATTAAGGAAACAACAAAAAATGATACAGCTTGAAGTGTTGATGTAGTTGTTGCTGTTGTTGAGGTCCTTTGAGTGGGAGGATACAGTAATACAGTAGTTCAGTACACTTGGTTGCCACTCACAGGACTGAGAAGAGGAGGATTTTGGTTGAATGGTGGAGGTTGAGGAGGAGGAGAAGGAGGAGGGGGTGGAGGTGGAGGTGGAGGTGGAGGTTGAGGAGGAGGAGAAGGAGGAGGGGGTGGAGGTGGAGGTGGAGGAGGAAGGGATGGAGGGTTGGAGAAATCACACTCTTGCTGTTGCTTCTGAGGGAATGAGGGTCATTTCTTTACCTCCTTCGATAGGAAGTGCAGGACGTAGTGAAGGACTAAGTCGTAACAATATTTGTATTCCGTCTGCAAAAAAAAAAAATTAAATAAATAAATGACTGAATAAACAGACCAATATCTCACCTCATCATCTGCGAGATAAACCCTATCTCCTGTCAAAACTGTTTATATGTTAAGGACAGCTCATTAAAAATATGTTGAAACAATGTTTTGAAAAATTAGATAAAGTATAATCGTTGAAAAAGTAAACATTATTATTCACTTATTGGTAAAAATTAAATCTAATATTTTTCTTTTTCATGACCTTTATATATCAAGCAAACCAAATGGTATATAACTAATAATCAATATAAACATGCACGCGTCGGAATTAGGAACAAAATATAATTATTTTGATCTTTAGGTTATTCTTTTATGAAAAACATTTTACCAACTGAAATGTCAAAAGCTAATTCTTGATCAGAACTTGTGTCACTGTAAGTTTATGAATAGGTTCTTTAAGTGTATTGTGTATGAAAGGTCTTTGTTCTCCACATTAGTGCTACCATGAGTTTCATCTGACCTAGCAACGGGGGAGGGGGGGGGGGGGGGGGGCGGGCAAGCCAGCCCAATTCAGTTCCGGTCCCAAGCCCGGTTAAATAAAGAAGGTAAGGTTAGGAAGGGCACCTGTCCGCGAAACATCCGCCAGAACAAGTTATGAAATTATCTATTCATGATAGAAACAGCTGGAGAACCCTCATTCCAATCAGCGACCCCGACTAGGGATTAAGCTGAGAATAAGGATATGATAGACTTCATCTGTTAAGACTTAAAATAAAGTACCCTCAGGTTGGCAGGTGAAGCGGTCACCAATAATATTGTGTAATACAGGGAGCTAATTAGGATAAGAATTAGGATAGGTATTAAAGAATTTTAAAAAAAGAAGCAAACAATTTTTGATGTGAAATGAAGTAGAAGTTAAAACCGCAAAAAATATCATTGCGTATGTAATGCATATATATACGTATACATATGTGTGTGTGTGTGTGTGTGTGTGAGAGAGAAGAGAGAGAGAGGAGAGAGAGAGAGAGAGAGAGAGAGAAAGGTTGGTTGATCCTTAACATTCCCACACGAGCAGCGATCTGAAAAAAATTTCAACATTATTTTAATTGACTTGGATTTAATTTATTTTCCTTTATGCTTTTGCCAAGAATACTTAGCAGGATTTTAATATCTGAAATTTAAATGTCTTAAAATGTCATTTATTTAAAAGGTCAGTTTAGGAATGAGCATTTATTGCAGCAAATATTTTTCAAAATCCTTGGTCAGCTGTAGTCTGCGTAAATCTAGGACTTGCTTTTATGCTCTTGACTTTTACTTATAATTTTATTATATCTTTGTTTTAAATCATTATTTCTAGTTTTTCTTCGTATTTCTTTCTTCCAGTGTAGCCAACCGGCATACCTTAAGCGTCTACGTATCTCGGTAGCTGTGGTCTGTCTCAGTTGAGGAATTGCATTTAGGAATTGCTATTATGCTCTTTATTTTAACTTCTTAATTTATTTCTTTTAGGAAGAAACTAATAGACTCACCATATCATTCGTCAGCTGTGGTCTATGTCTTCTGACTGTCTTCACAGCCTGGAAAACATCGACCTCGCCGTGCTGGATTACTTGCTCAATGCAGGCGTTGGCTGCACAGTACACACCCGCTCTGCTCATGCCGTCTCTGAAAGGATTTGAACGGTAAGCCTCAGTCCAAAGGCTTATAAAGGCCTATTTTCCTCCCCTTCAACACTTTGCACTTTCTTTTTTGCGAAGCATGTGTTTCAAAAGGGTTTAAATTGTCTTAAGTGCTCTGGTTGGGCCTAGTCCTCGGAGGCCAAGGGCTCTTGCCAGTGTAATGTTTAGGTAGGGCTGATTCTAAGAATTCACTTCTGGCTTATTTTATCTATATATTATATAATTTAGATATATATATATATAATATATATAATCTATATATTATATTATATATATATAGATATATATATATTATATATATTTAGATAGAATAGATAGATAGATAGATAGATATATATATATTCTATATATATATATACATATAGATCTATATAGATATAGATCTATATATATATATATATATATATATATATATATATATAGATCTATATCTATATAGATCTATATATATATATATATATATAATATATATATATAGATCTATATAGATATAGATCTATATATATATATATATATATAAACATACAAATTCACACAATATATACGTATATAAATATCTGTCTATTGTCTATCTATATATATATATATATATATATATATATATATATATATATATACAGAGAAAAGGAGAGAAGGGAATTTCTTAGAATCAGTCCTACCTACACAAATTCACAACATATATCGTTATAAATATCTGTCTATATCTATAATATATATATATATATATTATATATATATAAATATATATATATATATATATCTCTCTCTCTCTCTCTCGTCTGCTCTCTCTCTCTCTCTATATATATATATAATATATATATATATATATATATATATTTTATAGATACATAGACAGATATTTATATACGTATATATGTGTGAATTTGTGTGTTTATATATTTAATTATCAATCTTGTTGCTGGGGTTGGATGGGGCAGTTGTAACATATGCAGTTGGCCAACGGAGTGCTACGGTCTCATGAAAATGTGACAGTCTAAACTGCGCCAGAGTATCTCGGAATGTATATAGTTACCGTTTGAGATGTTATTATTCTCAGACCTTACTGGAGAATACCTGGAAAACCTTCCCTTCTAAAGGGAGTTCTCTAATTTACATGAAGGACTGTAAAAAGATTAGTGTACTATAACTACTTACGGACTGACTACGACTACTGGACCGTAGCCCGTTCGCTGCCTCCATCTCTCTACCATATTCATGAGCTCAACAAGAGCGTTGGTAGAAGTGGGTACTCTGTGGCCCTGAGGCCAGCACATGAGTTGGAAGAGTTGGCAGTTCTTGGGTTCTGCCTTGATACCTGCCATGAGTTCCGTTAGGGACACGATCTGAAAAGGTTAGATTATGTTAGGCCTTCTTGCCTACGGGAGGGAGGGCATAGGTCTTGACCCCTTATAGTAAATACGGAGATCTTCTGTTGCACTCTGTTATTACGAAAAGCAAGGGTAACGATAATTTTGGCCCTGTGAATACAGCACAGCACGAGAGATACGTGAAAGTCAAGTGGAATGCTTTATTTTTTCGTGGAATTTGACATCAGATGACAACGTACACTAAGGAGGAGGTATCTCACGATGTTTTAGCCAGAGTCACAGAAAAGATCCCACAGTCACACAAGCAGCACGAGATGGTTAAGCTTGGAACACCAAGGGAGCAATGGTATCATTAAATGTCCCTCTCCCTTTTCTCCTCCTCCCCTCCCTCTCTCATCGTCCATTTTGGGTCGACTGGCTGGAAATTTAGTGATACCATCTTTCCTTCGTATTTCATATTTAAATCAGAGAAAACAACATACAGAGGAGAAAATGGTCCAAACTCGGTAAAAGCATTTACGTACAAGCGCAGGTTCTTGAAGCTTCCTAAGCCAGTTCGCCCAAGTTACTAGTTGGTGTCAGTAATTCAAGGATAGAGTGAAGTGAATATTTTTTAATATAGAAATTTACTTAAAATGCAAAAAAACATTAAATGGGGCCATGGCTGTGTTTCATATAAGCCTAAATTGTTATTTTGCGATGTGGTTGATTCTCCTGTTTTGGAAAATCTCTCTGATATACCTTCCAACGTTGAACTTTCCAGAGGCAGAGGCGAATATTTCATTTCATTTTCGTTATTCTGTAAGTGATAGATGGCCCCAACTATTACGTACCGTGAAACGAGGTCACATTCATCAGTATCTTTAAAAGCTTTAAATTTTACTTTCATAAGCATAGTCAATGTTTTACTGAGGCGAACCATTTCTGTTCTGATGTTGAAAGATGATTAAAGTAATACAATACTCGTCTGACATGAACTTAATTGTTATGACACTCAGTAGCACTAGAATTCTAAGCAGCAGTTTAATGATTACGTTTGACTATATTAATGAAACGTAACTGTCTAACAATATACAGTGAATACCATGATATGTTTAGACTTTACTTGCAAGACCTTTTGTTGAACTCCAAGAGGAACAAGATCCCTGTCACTAGAGGCTGTTTACCACCACTTTCCTTGCATTTTTCTTAAACAGAGACTTCAAAGACAACCAGAATAATTATGTTTCTTGTAATTAAACTTCAAATTATGAATGCCACAGTTCTTTAAAATCAGCATCAAGTTAGAGTGAATTTAAAGCATGAGCCTTATTTGATTTTTGACGAAATCACAATGAGAATAATGGTAACATATTGAAACAACGGTTGCTGGATTCCCTTCCCCCCGGTGAGTCAGATGGCTGGCTCCCTGATGCACCACCAGTAGGATATATGTCGTCACGTCGCCATGCACATTTAGACTTCCCGGGCAATTTCATACAACGTCCAGTACAGCGCAAACACTAACTCAAGAAATTTAACATTTAATTTAAACCTCATTATTGCCCTAAGCCACGGAAATGTGCTCTGGTCAACGCCACAAATAGTCCCGTCAATGCACAACAGAGTTCCCTCTTACTCAGGGTGGAAGAAGAATTGTGAACCCTAACACCAAATGTTTTATAATCTGAGCCCAAAAATGATGATAACAATAATAACAATAATGATAAACAAAGAACTGAAAGTGGAATGCCACCATAGACAGGTTAAAAGATAAACAGTTTTGTATGAACACACAAGCTTCACACAACGACTACACTTACATTCTTATTCACCACCACCTCGTCCACAAGGTTCGCCAATCTTGACCGGTACGGCGATATGATCTGACAACATAGTCATAGAGCACAGCACAAAAAAAGAAATAAACTAGATCATGCCGCTTGCCAATACAAAAAGTAAGAATCCAACAAAAAATAAATAAATAAAACCAAAAAAATGAAGCATTAGTGAATTAAGGAATACAAAATACCTGTTTGGTGGCACAGGGGTTCAGTAGAGAGTCGACTGGGGTTGTAAACATTTTTGGATGTTATAAGAAATTGACAGATTTTCTTTTAAAATGAAGAAAGCTAAGGGAGCCATAAGGATGTAGAGTGCAAATGGATCATGCCATATCTGCTGAGATTAGCTTTGAGATTGACGTAGTCAACCACTTTACAGACTATTTTGAGAACACAGCTCTTGAAGGTGTTCTTAAAAGAGCCTGAAACGTGGGTTACCTATTCTCATATGAATAGTTTACCTCATTCATATATACCTTTCTCCACTTTCTTTGAAAGAAAAAACTATCTTTACTCTCCTATTATCATCACATCTACATTTTTACCATATTATTTGTCTAATGCAGTGGTGGCGTCACATCAATTGCTTTGCACCAAAGTCAAGAACTTGACACCTGAGGAACAAAATGCAGTTTGGCATAACTTTTACAGAACCAAATCTTGGTTTGGCATCTTTTCCCTTCCTTTGATATCCTGACAGAACATCTGGACCTAAGAAGTCCCCATCATGTTTTGTCTTTATTAAACCTAAACAAAACAGTCGACTCTCTACCACAGGAGGATTCTTAAACTTGGGAGAAGGATCTTTAGTAACAGATCTTTAGTAACACATTTTCATTAGGAAAAAATAAAAGGCAATTTTTCAACTCTTTATCATTTGAATTAAAGGCCAATTGTGAAGAGTATATATATATATATGTATATTTGTATATTTATGTCTGAAAAGAATCCAAAATGAAAATCACTTTACTTTTAAAAGCTCACTCTAATTATTTGTCTCGTTAGCATATCAATTTTTAATTATCTTTAAGGTTTTCCAAGACCAATAATGCTTGTTTAATACCATTTATTCCAAAGTACACCATTACTTGTCAAAACTGAAGGCTTCAGAAACAATCGCTGAAAATGAAAAGGACACTGTTTTCAACACAAGATGTACATAAAACATGAGAAATATGCCAGTATGTGTTTACTGGACCTTGTTCTGGAACCGTTGTCAATCTGTCGCAGATAATCCTGGGAAAGTAAACAAGGAACTGCAGAGCAGAAACCTGAGCTCCTGAGTTAGGATGAGAATTGCATAAAGTTCCATGAAGACAGAAGCAATAGAGGCAATTGTATGCTGCAAGATAGAAAAAAATAAACCTCAGAGAGGTCTTTCTCTACTTGTACAAGCATCCTTTGGTCATGTATGGGTTGCCCAAATAAGTAAGTTCTATTGCCTTACATGTAAGTGCTACTTTACTTAATGGCAGTAATTGGCAAGATCTTCTAATGTAAAATCATCCGTCAGTATCAAGGTTTAAACCCTGCAAGAAGTATAAAGCAAGAATCTGCACAAGGATGTGCCTGAAAGTGAAACTTCATTCACTCAAGAGTACAGATACTTCAAGGAGACTTACCTTGGGAACAAATTTCCACACTAGATCCAAAGGAGCATGTAAAGCATCACACATGTAGGCCAAGCAACATCTCCTGAGATCTGGATTGTACTTACACCAGGGGAACAAATAACTACACCTCAAGAACTGAGCTAAGGTTCTCTAAGACATCTGAAGTAAAGCAGAGTCATTTATACACTCACTGACATTTACCGGCATTCATACGCCATACTAGGTAATAAGGCATACAGATTTTACAAATGGCCAAGTCATTGCAGTAAAAGTAGAGTTAAAACTGTAAAACTGTCACTTCATGCATACTTTAGCCTTAAATGAAGTATTTGGGTGCTCTACTGCAGTTCCCTGGAAAACCTTCGGTTCTTGGAGACGAACTGTAGAAGTAACACTTAATGAATAGAATCATGTTTTCAGCACAACTGATGTAGCAAATATTATGAAAGAGTGAAGGTCCTGGTAATCATCTTGCATCACTTGTCAGAAAGGAGTAAATTTTAGGAACAATAGTAAATGTTTATGACACTTTTGCGTTGACACAGTACAAAAACTTATGATAATCTCTATATGTGTTACTGGACAGCAAGTAGATGTCAGGGTAAAGTGATGAAGAATTCAAGTAAAAACTTTTCTTTTTTATTTGCCATTGTATATACTGAAGATATCACAGCCACAGAGCACATTTAGAGCAAAATGCTGTAAAACTTTGCAGTTTTGAATTTAAATGTTTTTACCAATTTAGCTACCCTGATATTCGTAAAACTGCCATTACAAATAGTTCATATTTTTGCTACATTCAGTTAACTGCTGGAATAATGAACAATCTGCTATATAAAACTTCGTGAAGATCTGAAACCAAGTATATTAATGATCGCTGTTGTATACCTTATTAGACAACTAACTGCAAAGTATAGGAATGTGTCCTCACACATCACTATCTATACCACATAAATTTGTCTTCTGTCTTCATAGGGGTTATGTATTTACTTCATGCATTTTACAGGAGCATTATTGGTTTTATTGTTAAACTGGACATTGAAAAAGCTGTATCTGAGCTACACAAGTGGAAATGAAAGGAGCAGAAGAGAGATGAGAAGGACAGTGATGAACTTCCCACCCTCCCGAAAATAAATCTCAAGCTTGGAGACTGCTGCGTGTGGGTCATGTCATGAAATAATCAGTCAATGTTTTTAACCTCTTTTCAAGATTACCATATATCCTTCGTAAGAAAGACTTCTCCTGCACTTTTGATCTGGGCAATTTACTCTTAAAACCATGAATTACTATATTATTCTTTAACTTGTCAGCCTTAAGCATAGAATGCCTGGTATAAGATGGTAGGCCCTCTTGGCTGTTGGAAATCATGTGACCGAATCTGAAATTGAAACATTCTCGATTGTTTGTTTTTGTCGGTTTACTTTCAGCGATATTGTCTTAACTTCACCAGGATCCTTTTCGAAACTCGCTCAGCAATGTACTGGTAGCGAATGGGTAATTGATACTCTGGTGTGATCAAGTAGTAGAAGAAAATAGCAGATAATCGACTTACTTAAAATAACCTAGTATCATTCTTCAGTAAGATGAAGAATATATAATGTCAACTCTGTATTATTCTTACAAAAGGAACATTTGGATGTTTAAGGCAGCAAGTAGTATTTATCCTGTTTATCCTTATAAATATTTCGAGGGGGAGAGAGTGTTCTTTTGATGAAAATACCCAGTCTTAATCTATAAGCATTGTTTCATCGCTGATATCCAGTGATGTTGGTAATGATCGTCTTTCCAAGTTTTTTTTTTTCTTTTAATCTTCTGGTGCAAAGAGCCTTCTACATTACCTTCTGGTGCTTATTTGATCGCTTAGTTCACTTTCCAACACTGATCTTTTAAGATAGGTGTTGAGTTTTGAGACTGCAGGAAAAAGTCTGCCACACAGAGCTTAAAGACCTCTAGTGATGTTCCAAAACATCTGAAGTCCAAATCATGACCGAAGTTTTTCAATATGCTTATGAATGTTTGTCGACGGAATTTGTGTCCAAAAAATCCTTTGAATTGAATTTGAAAGTGAAATGTTATGAATTCTGCACTCAGATTCTCTCACCCTTAAGGGCACATAGACATTCCCTTCACCCTACCAACACTTCTAAGAGGGCGAGGACAAAGGATGGTTGGGAAAAAAGAAACACAGAAAGAAGAAAGAAGTAAGACAGCGACACGAAGCGAAAGAGATGAAGTGGAGCCAGACATAAGTGTCAAGACATAAATCATCCTGGAAAACTCCGAGGGCCTCTGCAAGGTACCTATTTGTAAAAAAAGGAAAACGTTCAAAGATTTAAAAAAAGGAAAGTTATCACGATTCCTACAATTATTTTCCATCTAAATCTTTGCCATATACTTTTATATATAATACTCTTCACAACAGGTGACGACTTAGGATGGAGGGAGGGGCAACAAACTCGCTCATTGAAATACAGGAACCAGAGTCTCTGGGCTGTGGGGTTGTTGGGGTTGGGGGTTGGGGGTTGGGGGTTGGGGGTTGGGGTCGGGTTGAACTCGTCTAAATACCTTCATGCAAAAAAAATGTCAATCTACATTAGACCAGTAATACTTGGTTAACTATAACATGGATCACAGAAATTCCATCCATACACAAATTATAAAAAAAAACACAGGCAACTATAAATTAGCAGCCACAAGACGAATATGCCAAAAAAAACAATAATGTTGCACATTGAATATATAATTTTATTATTTCATTGAGAAGTTGTGTATTTTAACTAAGAAAGTCGAAACTTAGTAATAAATCTTACTTTTGTGATTTAGAATATTTTAAGAGGAAGATTTTTTTGATGATTTATAAAAACAAACTTTTACTTCTATTGATTTAAATTGAGTCAAAATTTTTTTTGCAAGATCATTATGTTTATAAACACAACGCTATATTAATGACTGTAGACTATGACATTGCGTAACATCAGTGCATTTACATATATATACTGTATATATATATATATATATATATATATATATATATATATATATATGTATATATATATATATATAGATATATATATATATATATATATATGTACGATATATAATATATATATATATATATATATATATATATATATATATATATATATATATATATATATAATCATATATATAATATATATATATATATATTGTAAAATATATATATATATATATATATATATATATATATATATATATATACGTGTATATATATACACATATATATAAAAACGCACATGATCAGTACAACTCACGAACATTCACATCAGCTAAACTACCACATCATGTAGAAGACAATGAAAAGTGTAGTTTTCAGCATTACCAAAATAAGAAGAAAAAAAAAAGATTAAAAAAAGAAGACACTAAAGCATCATTTCAAACCAGCCACAGTGAATGGTCGCTTCATGTACCACACTGTTACCTTCTTGCTAATCTTGAACATCCACGACCTGATATTCTGGTAGTGTTGGTGGGAGAGGTGGTCGATGGTAAACACAGGGCCGTACTTCATCGACTTCTGTTTTTCCGGCCAGAATGGTGGGTAGTTCTGTAGCAGGGAGGTAGGGCACGGGTATATTCATAAGAAGGAAGGTAGTAGGGGATCATTTTGTATATACTAATTTTTAATGAATATTTTTCAAACCACAGAAAATTGACTATCCAAATGATGACGTCAGGCTTTTCTGAAAGGTATCATGCGTAAACGTCATGATTCTAGACCATAGAAATAAGCATTAATATTATCATCATCATGTACATTCTACATTTTGATTCATATTTTTTCCTGAAAGGTATCATTCGTGAACGTTATGGTTCCAGACCACAAAATTATTCATTATGTTTATTATTATTATGATGTATATTCTCATTTTTATTTGATACTTTTTGCAAACAGCACAAAACTAATTTTCCAAATGATGACGGCTTTTCTGAAAGGTATCATTCGTAATCGTCAAAATAATAATTTTTATCACATTAGCATCATGAGCTTTCGATATACCTGCTATGGTCTCAATCTTACTTTCTAAAAATGTAGAGTGAAACTTAGCCAAGACCTCTTAACCACTAATTGAATCATTAATAAAGCTTTTAAATTACCTGTCATCTCGAAAAATAAGATATTGAAATAGCTCACACTCCAAAAACTTTACTGCATTTGCTTACTAATGGTTTTTGCATCACATCAGACTAATCAGATTTTTTACATCGCCCAGCAATGTAAAGAACGTAAATCAAGCTCATTCTAAAATTTCCTTAATCATTTACATACTAATAAAATACAAATGTCAAGATACTTTAGTTTATATTCTGTCACTGATGCTTTCTGTTAAAAGAAATACTAGCATACTTGATATATTATTTTGCAATATATTAATATTTATTTATTGATATATAATGCATAAATAAATATAAAAGTATGAATCATCTGTTTGAAATAATTTTAAAATGGATTTTGTTCTTATGATTAAGGATATATGTATTTTAAAACTATTTATGGTAAAAATTTAAATGTTCTTATATCTAGTGACTATTCCTCAAAAGAAGTGGTCAGATATATTAGTCTTAAAAACTAATGTAATCAATTAATACAAAACAGGAAGTTAAATTTCACATTTGTGAACATAACAGACCCTTATCCTAAATAACAAATAAAACCTTAAATGTAATAAAAGCTTATTATTAAAGATATTTGTAAAATTGTCGAATAAAATTACGCGCGTGAAATTTTGGTGTAAGGTTCCCAAAATGTTTTTTAAATGTTAAATTTTGTTTGTGCGAGAAACTGGAACATATTATGCATCAGCGACAGAGGACTAAGTCGGGTTTTAAATTTTAAAGCAACAAAAAATCTACATCAGTTTCTAATTCTACCTTATTCAATACCCAGATTAAAGTCAAAAGTTTTTTTCAAAGCCTCTCAAGCCTTTAAGAAAAACAAGTGACTCAGAGGTTGTGATAAAAAAAAACACTATCTTACCCTACAACATCACTCCTTAAGAAATAAGGCTTTAAAATGATTGACTGCGTGCAAAGCAAAGATACATGGAATCATATTTATATATGGGAGGTTTATGTCTGTTTTTTTTTTCTGAAGCAGACGTTGTTCCGTTCCGCTGCTTCTGAACCAACAAACGCTGGAATTGAGAAATATTTTGAGAGATTTATATTTTTCTTTTTCTTTCGGTTCATCTTCTTGGCCTCTGTTTTTGGATCAGAGTCTAGTTTACTTAGAGAGAGACATAGCCGTAGCGCTTATATTATATATATATATATATATATATATATATATATATATATATATATATATATATATATATATATATATATATATAAAGCACAAGTACATCATCCAAGTGTGTGACATTTAACTTGAAAAATATTACACTCAGAACTTTGGAATTCTAAAATGATAAGTACAATTAGGATGGAAATTGAATCAATAATTTCTAAAACAAAAGACTCATAAAATCAAACTTTTGAGACCAAGAAGATGAGAACTCTGTTCATGTGTACTAGAAAAAAATTGACATCAATTTATTGTAGATGTTGTAAAAGAATATAAAGAAAGACAGTCAAATGGAAGAAGATCAACTTCCCACTGGAAACTGATGAAGGTGAAAAATCACACAGGTAAAATCTATTCTATAGAAAAAATAAAACTGCTGCATTAATCCCATATAAGGCAACCATTTTGTCTTTGGAAGATGTACGGTCGTTCCAAGTCAGTTACTCCAAATTTTAATATACAACAAACGCAAGTTAGTTATCTCATGTCGTTAATTACTGTGGCAAAACATGGGTGATGGATATGAAGCAGATGACCAAAAATAAAAAAAAAATCATTGAAATGAACTTCTGTGTTCATTGTGATTAAAAGGTGAATTAGTAATGGAACGAGATTACTTCGAATCACCCTCTTATTTCCATGGCAAATTTCTCTGTTATTTCGGGGTAGGAGAAGAAAGAATGAAATTTCATTGGAGTGGAAGTGACCTCAACATCACTTGAGCGATTTGGAATTCTGGTAACCTTCCGCCAACAGTTTTATAAAGGAGGATGGTGAGTAGCCTTAAATGTAAGCAAAACTGTGTTCCCAAAGGGTTGATACTGCTTTTGTCCACTTAGAGAATACAATGTTAAAAACCATGGAGGGGAAGAAAGGTCTTCAGATTTCATCCGTGCACAAAAAAAAAGAACTTCTGTTGCCACTCTATCTCTTACAAAGAAACAGGTCGTAAAAATTTTTTTATACAAAATTTCAGAAAAAAAACGACCACTTCTTAAAATGCTGTATGGAATGAGCAAAAAGGCATTGGTTGATGTCAGTGTTTATGATGTTTGAGGGAACTAATTAGTCCACAGCTATGGAGGCATATGACAGCTAAATCCGATGAAGTAACTCCTTCTGAAACTGACTCAATACTTTGTGCAGGCTCTTAGCTGTGGGTACAATTGGCTTCCTCACTGGTATTCAGTCCACAAGGTTCCAGGATAAATTAATAAAGGAACTTTTTCGTTTAACTTAGATTACAAAAACGAGGAACACAGTGCAGTACGATGACGAGTGTAGAGAATCTTGCATACCGAAGAGTTGGCAGGATTACAGAGTACCACAACTGCACTACAATCGTAGTCAAAAACCAGTGACCAAAGGTCTCCCAGAGTGTGGCTTGTAGGCCACTCCGTCACAATGTACTCTCTTGGATGAGTGTAGCCCTGCAAAGAACACGCCAAATGCCTTTTTTTGGGAGGAAGGAAACTGCTGTTCATTAAGGAGGTTTTTCCAGTTTATAAGGAGTCAGGGGAGCATTCCGAGACGCTGGATGAGGATTCTGCCTGGTGCACGCCAGTCCAGGATCACGTGGCCAGAATATTTTATCTGTTTAACAAATCCATTTAAAGAGGCTTCAAAAGCTAATACTATATACCAGTGGCTGTGTATATAAATGTTTTTAGTTAGGCTTTGAGGTAATCCTGTGTCTGGCTCAGCTAAGAGATTAATACCCTTGTTCTGTAAAGTATGCATTTAGAGTACATGGTTTAATAAGTAGAGTCAGCAAAAACTGCAGTGCAAAATGGTATCTTGGTATCTTATCTTAAGAAAAAATACTCTGTTTCCTATTTGCTATATACTTTGACACTGAGTATACCTTTTAAGCACTGTTTTGCTTAAAAAGTATACAAATCAAGCAAAGCTACACGTATCAAAATATATTACAAAACTGGTAAAGTTGTTACTAGAAATGAAAACCAGAAACCTAAACTGATACAGATAATAAGTAGTTCTTACAAAATCTGAGTAAATTTACAATCATTGACCCCAACCAGCGCCAAAAACTGACAGCCAGTGTCTCAAAGTCTTTAATTTCTCTTCGCCTCGATCAGTTTAGTTTCACTGGAATGCCATTCCTCTTCTGGTTACTGTGTCCTTAAGTGGTCCTCCGGGTATCTTACCGAGGCCTCTGTGGGCGGAGGGTTGTACAGAATGACCACTGACGTCACGTCGTGGTCGTAAACGAGAGACCAGAAGTCTGATATGGTCGATCTCAACGGCCACTCGGCCACAATATACTCTCGTGGTCTCAAGTAACCCTTGGGAGGTTCCATAACACACACACGGTGGGGTAAACAAGATGCAGGGAGCAAAAGTACGTGGTAAAATAATGGATTCAGGGTGGTAAGGTTACATGCTACATTGTCGCAAAGGCACCTTTACACTTGTGCAAATTCTTTCTTCCTGAAACCCTTTGTGAATAAAGATAGGTTCTATGTGGAATCTTAAATATGATTAGGCTTTTTGTCTCTGCCATTTGCTGCTATATAGCCTGCTATGTCTTTGAGTAAGAAAATTCTTCAAAAAATCAAAAGTCAAGTGTGTAGAGATTGTAAGTTTGCTGTACGGTGTAGTTATAATTCATTATGTAGATCAATAATATTCATTATTACCATATAAGATTTTGACTGAAAAACAAATGTACAAAACTTCATAAGCTGAAAGCTACTGCATTTTTTTTTTATTTTGCTATGATGAATAGTAAGAAATTTCACTGGATTTCATATTTGAGAAGCTAAATCTGAGCTCAGAGAAACAATGCAGTAGTAGAAAGTTTCATTCTTATCTTGCACAGTTAAATCAACCTTAGGCTAAACTTAGAAACTATTTAGCCTTCAAGGTGCCCAATCGACAATCACTGTCCATAGTTAGGGTGCATCCACACAGCAGTAAAGTATACCACAAACACATGTTGGAAACTTAGCACGCACATATCAGAAACATTGAAAACAAGTCAGTAAACATAAATGAAGAACAAATGGAATGACCCTAATGAGTAATGGGTACATCTACCAAAACGTAATGGACGTGTATTTAACCTGTTTGTGACGAATGTGTGATATGTTGCCCACATGTTTATGACTCGGTTTACTGCTGTGGGGACGTATCCTTAACTGCAGATGTTCAAAGTATACATTTAATGAGCATCTGCACTTTGCGCATCTTTAAACACTGGAAAACTATTAAAGGGATATCATTGCATTACCCTAGAATTTTAATAGAGACTCAAAGAATACGTTTTATCATATTTCCAGGGATTGAGTTACTCAAATACATGCAATTTCAACTAAGGATGTGAAAGTTTAATTAGAGCAAATGAATGGGTGCTATGTGCCAAAATTAAGGAACATGATCTTCATGAAGAGGTAATTAAGTAACTAATTACTGCTACTGATAAGAAAGTTGTCTGAGGCATTACAAGACCAAGGTGTTTTGTAATGGTACAGTAAAGGTTTCAACACTAATTATTTCATTTGTGAGCAAATTTATGACCAGAGTTTGACTATAACATTAAATGATATGCTTTATATTTAGTCATGTGTATTTCAGAATTTGAAAAAGGAAGAAAGTGAAGTAATACTTACATCTACAAATACAGCATTAATATAATCTGTGTTGCTATTACCCTGGAACGACGTGATATACGGACGGAAGTTATCAGCTGTAGGCAAAATAATGAGAGAAAACTGACAATTACTAAGGCATTCCTGGTATTTCTCTGCCCCTGTCACACAAAACCCAGGTGAACATATAAACAAATACCTCTAGTTAGCAGTCTTACCAATACCAAAAACCTTATCGATATTATAGATTCGAATTGTGGATACACCTTAAATTAAAGATCCTGTGGAAATCTTCAGAAGTCGGGCAAGTTAGCACACGGATATCAAGACTGCAAATATCGAGGGTTTACTGTATGTATATATATATATATATATATATATATATATATATATATATATATATATATATATATATATATATATATATATGCTTAAAAAATCATAGTAGATGTACGTGACTTCATGAAATAAGCGAATACCACAGGAAAATTATAGTCAGAAATCCAAGCGCTTTCGTCTTTACTAAGACATTGTCAAGGAGCTAATGAAATACAATTGGAGAGAAAGGTCTCAGGTATACAACAAAATCAAGAATACCAGATGGTTAATTGTCAAAAGGGTAAAAATTAAAAGAGATAATCCAGGATTATCGGATATCACACGGTCACAAACCTAAACAGATTTGACCCTAACCGAAATTACAAAGTATCTTTACAGTCCAATATATGTAAAAACTGAATATATTAATTTTGTTGCTTATATTTATATACAACTTTTTTCATTATGAAAGCATCAAGTTTAAATAAACCAAGACTTAAATTTAGAACATTTCTATTATTTGACTTGATGAAACAAGATTCGATGATATTCCTTTTAACTGTGTCATTACATGGGATTAAGGCTCTTGCTTGACTCCAGTTAATAGGATGATCTAAATCTCTCATATGTACGAATAATGCATTCAATATTTGCCCAGTTCTCACAGAATATTGGTGCTGTTTGAGAATTGAAACTTAAATACCCAAGGACTTTTGTAGATGGGGCATGGAAAAGAGCTAGAAAAACATTTTATTCAACTAATAACAAACTTGAATTTAGTAAGCATAACATTCTAAAATTACCCTATGATGAAAGGTTTTTAGATATTCCTAGAATTTTAAAGCTTTTCAACATAAATGTTGTTTTCAGTAATATTAATATCAAGAGTTTAGTAATAAAAAATTCTCCCAAAGATCTTCCAGGCTGCATATATGAAATTCCTTGCAAAAAGTGAGATAAAGTCTATTACGGACAGACCGGTAAATCTCTTTCACAACGTCTCAAACAGCACCAATATTCTGTGAGAACTGGGCAAATATCGAATGCATTATTCGTACATATGAGAGATTTAGATCATCCTATTAACTGGAGTCAAGCAAGAGCCTTAATCCCATGTAATGACACAGTTAAAAGGAATATCATCGAATCTTGTTTCATCAAGTCAAATAATAGAAATGTTCTAAATTTAAGTCTTGGTTTATTTAAACTTGATGCTTTCATAATGAAAAAAGTTGTATATAAATATAAGCAACAAAATTAATATATTCAGTTTTTACATATATTGGACTGTAAAGATACTTTGTAATTTCGGTTAGGGTCAAATCTGTTTAGGTTTGTGACCGTGTGATATCCGATAATCCTGGATTATCTCTTTTAATTTTTACCCTTTTGACAATTAACCATCTGGCATTCTTGATCTTGTTGTGTACCTGAGACCTTTCTCTCCAATTGCATTTCATTAGCTCCTTGACAATGTCTTAGTAAAGACGAAAGCGCTTGGATTTCTGACTATCATTTTCCTTTTATATATATATATATATATATATATATATATATATAATATATATATATATATATAAATTGAAAATTTCAAGGGCATAGCATCCTTATCTAGGAATTGCCATAGGTCAACCAGAAATACCGGAAGAGCAAGATCAGTTACCTAAGTAGTTTTTGGAATGTTGTAAACATAATTATCATCAGGACACTTAGTATGTAGCATTTACTTTTTGGAGGACCTCCCTTTTGAATTTTGTTATTATGCAGTTACACACATTCACACACAGACATTATATATGTGTGTGTGTGTGTGTATGCTTGTAAGTATATATAAAACAAAGTAATAAAAAATTAAATTGACAATGATTAACTAAGATATATACTATATCCAGCATCCCCCACATATTTGTCACTGATTGAAAACCCGGTTCAAGAGTTCTGTTCTGTTTTCAGACTGAACGAAATAAGAAAAGGTCTTACGAGGAACACAGAGGACATTTCTGTTCTTGACCCTATTGTCTGCGCGATGACCTCCTGCGCAGTCTCCGATGGTGAATCTTGGGGTCATCTTGCATATTTTCTGGAAGGCAAAAGTGCGTAAGTAGTTGTAAGCTCGTGAATTATGATAAGGTTATCTATACTCTGTTTTTCTCCACCTGTCCATCCGCCTGTGGTGTTTGCGCATGGTAACACTGCGTCCGGGGCTTTAAATAAATCCTATTTCGAATATTAACGGTGTAATTCGCATACAGTAAATTAATAAAACATGTTTTAGTTGCAAATGTACACCAAGATATCCTTTTATTTACCTAAAACTTACACATAGCGTAACTTTGTAAAGCCCAGGACGCAGTGTTACCATGCGCGACCACCACAGGCGGATGGACAGATGAAAAAAAACAGAGTATAGTGTAACTTGTCCGTATTTTC
The DNA here is from genome assembly GCF_015104395.2 of Macrobrachium nipponense. Lineage (NCBI taxonomy): Eukaryota > Metazoa > Arthropoda > Malacostraca > Decapoda > Palaemonidae > Macrobrachium > Macrobrachium nipponense. The sequence goes on from NC_061109.1 coordinate 60,244,996, forward strand.
TTGTTCCTTAGAGATGGCATCAACTTGTGAAAACCTTCTTGTATTGTTTGTTTCCATAAGGGACTTTATGTGTTTATCTCAAATATCATAAACTGCGCCTTTAAAATATTATCTACCAATTTATCATTTGAAAATTAGTTTAGAGAACGTTGTCATTATTATAACATATGGTCCTGTATAGATATGGGTGAATTGGACATTCTCATTTAATGTAATCATACCTAAATGAGTATACATGAATTTTGATGCAGGTTCAAGAAAAAAATATCAGTGAAATAATTAAACCTTGGATGATATAAATACACACACCAAAATCTATTTAGGAATCCCCATAAAATTCAGCTTGGAAAAAAGAAACTAGATATACTTATCTGTATCCACCTTGATCGACAGACCTTTGGAATAAAATACTGTGCATAGGTGCGGTCATTAGAATAGAATGACGAGGACTATATATGCCTTTAAAAACAGAGTTAGTCACTGCTCAGGGTACATCATTTCTCAAGACATGCAGCGAGTAATCCCTATGAAAGTTTAAAACTAGTATGGCAATGCTTCCATGACTAGAATTAAATTGCCGTGATCCAAGATGAATGATTCATTGAGCAAAACTTTTCATCTATCATTGTTATTTGATCTTGATAGTTTCTGGTTCTGAATACCGATGCCTCTTTGTTCAGAACATTGCAGATCAACATTATTTAATCACTTAAATCCTTAACGGATTTACTTGTGCTTTGAGCTATTAATCCTGGTCAGAAGTGATTGACTGATTGTAAGTTATTTGGCGTGACAGCTGCTAGTGGTCATAATTAAAAGAATAAACCGATTTAGCTATATTCTGTCTCACTGTTTTGGGTCTGTATTTATAGTTAAATATGTATTGATGCAAGCATGCAGGTCCGCAGATTTAACCATACTATGACTCACATTAGACTGAACCCAACCTATAGTAGACTCAGATCTGTCTACGAATAGCTGTAGCCTGACTTGAGACTAATGACTGACTGATGACAGGCTGAAGCCTGACCTATAGAAGACTGAAGTCTCACTGAAGCAGGCTGATTCGTGACACTCGGACAGGCAAACTGTAGCTTAACAGTACTATTTACAGAAGCCTAACCTAGTGCAGATTGAAGTCTTACCTAAGATTAGAAGTGGCCTGATCAATTGTTGACTGAAGCCTGAACAGCACCTAATACCTGACATGGAATGACAATGCCATAGATAATACAGAATCTCTACACGAACTTGACTGGTCACCGTCAGATCATTGGAAATAGTTTCGGTTAAGTTCTCCTCATGCCGGCACGCCCCCCTTGCACAAAGCGTTATAAAGTATTAAAGGGACTCAGAGGCCTGTTTTGGACATGTGGATTTTTGCAACCAGTCGAGACAATAAGCATTGTTTTGATTTTCAGTCTTATTTTCATGGAAAAGGCGATTGTGATAATAATGAGAATTTTAAGCCTAGTGAACCCTTTATTATTACAGTACATAAATTGTGTATAGAAACTCTGGCAAGTAGATTTTCTTTTTATTAATGTTCATATAGTTCGAATAACATTATTCGCACAATTATCTGCAGTGGTAAGAAGGTGGATGCTGTTTGTTATAACTATCTTCAGCACTACGTTTAACAACTATGATCTTCCAACTTATTTATTTAAGGCATGTTTCATCTCATTCACACTTATCAAATGCAACCATCTATAACATTGCTAAACAAACTCTTCAAATAAAGTAGTTATCCATCTAAAACTACCGTGAGACTAAAACTACTATCTGCAGTAACTGTCAGCTCACTCACACTTGTTATCGAGAGCATAGTGCCAGAGTGACTTCATGGCTAATGTACCATCTCACTATGGAACTACATACATAAAAAAATCTTCAACATTTGATAAATGAGTAGCTTCCTGCCTCTAATCTTACAGAGAGATGATTAACATCTGTCATTGTCACAATCGAGTTCATGAGCAAAACGTTTGCGAGTTTTTCAAATGTTCACGATGTTTTATGTTGATCTCCACAGTTTTCAGAGCAGGATAGTTACAACGCGATACCTCATTCGTCAAGTTCCCAGTTTACAAAATGCAAGGTAAAATGTTTGTTATGCGTCATGCATACGAACGATACATATTTTACTCAATTTTATAAGATAGGCCATGCCTTGTGATTGGGCACATGAAGATAAAACTGGTAGCTATTTAAATAATAATATATTTTCTACTTTTCAGTATATACACGGAACTATCTTGACTTTTTCGTTCTACATGACAATAGTGTTATCCGTTGAAATGGCAATTTGTAATCAAAAGACTTTATAATTATAAACAAGTGGGTCTTTCATATAACACAAAAGTTCCTTAGGCCCATCCCACTCCCTAAAAACAAAGTTCCCCGAATAATTTGGAACAAACACCTTTATTGCTACTAAGCGCCTAGAACTTCCAGAAAATGAATACTGATAGAGCAAGCTCTGGCATATTCTTATGGTAATATTCATATTCCAAATGTTAATGTTCTTTTCACGTTAAATCCACTAAAGGCAGTTGAAAAATAACCAGGATTTATTATACACAGAGGCTATTTGATTATGGATTCTACATCAAAGACTGAGAATCTGATTCTTTAACCAATGGGCTTCTCTAGAAGAATCAAGAAGTGGACTCTCCCTTTATGAGTCAGTAACTTCCATAGCAGCAAATGGAGAAAATGATCACTGATGTCTACAAGGAACAGTGATGCTCGCGTACCAAAGACATATTTGGGCAACGGGTCTTCGAACGGGACCCTAATTTGCCCCTCTTGCAAATGGAGTGGGTCTAGGTTTTACCATAGACAGATTTAGGCAAAGTTTCCTCGAATTGAAGCTTAATTGCCTTTTTGGCAAATGGAATAGGACTAGGTTTTCTCTTAGACAAATTTAGGCAACGAGTTAGTCTTCGAATGAAAACCTAACTGCCTTCTTTTTCAAATGAAATAGGCCTAGGTTCTCCCATAGACAAATCTAGGGAACGGGTTTTCGAATGGGAATCGAATTGGCTTTTTCACAAGTTTTCCCAGTTCGTCGTCTGTAGATTGACAGGAGAGAGAGAGAGAGAGAGAGAGAGAGAGAGAGAGAGAGAGAGAGATCACGATTGATGATGAGCGAATTATCTCATCGAGAAATAACTCTGTAAGGCACCTCTCTGAAACCATTTCCACTTGGAAGACGCTCGGTACGAAGATAATAGGTAATATCCTCTTTTCCAAAAGCTTCCTGGGCACCTACAGGTACGTTCAATTACGGAGGCATTGGCGGGGCACGAGTCGTTGTTTGTACTGAAAGCTAAAGCCTGGCTGAACTAAACTCCGTGTTCTTCATTTGCTCTGTAGTGATTCAAGTTTTAGTCTAGAGAATCCTGAATCTTTCCTAGCTTCTAAGGAACTGTACATTTAAAATATCAATGTCTGGATAAATATTTGGCCTCCACAATGTGTTCTTACGTTCTTGCTTTTATTGATAGCCACTTTTTTTTCGCCACACTCAAGGAAACAGAAGAATATCATATATTGCTTGTTTTGGTCAAGAAATCTTGTCTTAAAAGTGACCTTTTCCTCTGGTTGTCGATTCATTGAAAATAACATTCGGTGCAGAAAGGTTTCTGGGAGAAAGTAATTTTTTCCTCTGCCTTTGAAGAGCCGGTGAAGCGAGTGTTTTATTTACCATTTGGTTTTCATACTAGAGGATAAATCCTTTCCTAAAAGGTGTAGGATGTTAGATAGATGTAGATGTAGGAAAATGTTACAAGAACACAATCTCAAGTTAGATTGGAGTGAAAGAAAATGCTTCCTTGGGATCCTGTTGGAAAGGGAAGGCGTATCCAGCAATAGGATATAATATATATATATATATATATATATATATATATATATATATATATATATATATATATATATATGTGTGTGTGTGTGTGTGTGTGTGTGTGTGTGTGTGTATAAAATCTTTCAACAGAAGTTAAAACAATACTGTGTACTTCGCCATACTTGTTCGTTCCTCTCTGATAGCTTGCAGGAAAAGAAGACATTAAAAAGAAGCGTTAGTATATATAAACTTCAATACAAAGGTATGCTACTTTTACTCGTTTTAATCAAGTGAAGTTAAAACACAAGTATTCCTACTTCCCACACATTCTTTATTGGATGAGTTATGAAACATATTCTTTATTAAACACATTATACAGATACATATATAGTGTGTATGAAGATAAAAAGGTGCATTAAACACTATTTACGCATTTGTATATATATATATATATATATATCTATATATATATATATGTGTGTGTGTGTGTGTGTGTGTGTGTGTGTGTGTGTATGGAAATATGTATTTATCTATGTGTGTTTCTTAGGTAAATTAAACTTTTAAATAACTTTATCAACGTTATGAAACATAGTTGCTCAATTTCAGGTAGAAAAAAAAACTAAAGTTAATGATGGCTAGTAAGGGTTTGCGTCAATGCACACATGTATAATAAGACTGATTTGTCCCGTCGTTCTCGTTATTATTATTATTATTATTATTATTATTATTATTATTATTATTATTATTATTACTAATCCGAGACAGAAGCAAGTTATATGAATACCAGATAAAAAGCAGCGGAAAGATTTTCTTAATTGAATGGATCTCATAAACTAATTAATATTAAGCCCTCTTAATAATTTAGTTTTTGGCTCTGATCTGAACGAGAATTGAATTAGTATGGTTTTACATGAGTTAGTTTTGTAAATGTAGTATAATTTTTCTTCGATTTATTTTACTTTTTTTTCAAATAGTATATGAAGGGTATGATGTAATCTTTTTTCTGAACCCATTAACAAATTAGGCTTGGAAGTTTATTTTGGTGAATGTATCAATGATATTCATTATTAAAGGTTTTCACTTGTATTAAACATTGAAAAAATGTGAACTTTGTTATTGTAGTTTTGTTTTTCTGATCATACATTTCTCCACGTGCGAATTTTTGTAACTGAATGTGAACTGAATTATTGGCGTCTTCCAAGAAATTTTTCGTCTAGATAATTGAGAAATATCTTTTTTTTTTAGATTGCTATTTCTTGAGAGATATCAATAATTCAGTTTTCATTTAGTCAAAAAAAAAAAAAAATTGAAGTGGAAAACAAATTAACTGAAATGTGATCAATATGTGTCGCGTACTTTATGACCGACGTGTCTAGTTTTATTTTATTTTCTTACTCCTTCAGGCGTCCCTGGCCAACGTGTGTGCGACACCAGAGGAATCTCTCGATCAAATCGAGGAGACAACCAACAACCCACTTAGAGACAGTTTGAAAACTCACCCCGTGAAGGTTGAAATCTTATTCTGAAAACTCACCCCGTGAAGGTTGAAATCTTACCTCGAATTCCACCTGATATTCGTTCTTGTTTCCGGAGACCTTCATGGATTTGTGCTTGAGGCGCTGCGACAACTCGCTGACGGGGAAGAAGGAGTAGCCGCAGAGGAGGAACTCCTCCAGGACGTCGTAGACGAACCTGTACTGATCCTGAAGGAGAGGGAGAAGAGGTCAGTGAGCAGCTTTTTATCTGAAGGAGAACTGAGTAATGATGAGGAAATAATCTGAAGGGCGAAGAGAATGGGCGTTGAAATTGGGGATTTATATGTATGCTAGCATGTACATATGTAGCATACGTGTGTGTATTAATATATACGCATATATGTGTATTAATACACATATACATATATGTGTATTAATGCGGAAACGTGACTATTTTCAAAGAGAGATCATCAAACTGATCCATAAATATTTAATCTCTCAGGTGTAGGCGCTAGCTATGATTAAAACATTAAATATATAATCACTAGTACTAATAACACCAGATATACTACTGGAAGCTAATTGTTGAATGGTATCAACCAATCAGTCAGTTATTCGGTAATAAGTTACCAAATCATGATGAAAAACAGTTTTACCAAGAACTACTTACCATCTTTCGTTCATAACCACCTATTTGACTATAACATGCACTTCAACAAAACAGCGACAAAATCAAATGAAAACTTTAAGAAATATAATCAGAATGAGTTTTGTTTTTTGCATAAACGTACCACAGTCTCTATGAGACCTGATCTCGCCGCTCTCATTTTCTTGACGTATCCGTAAATATCGAATTTACCGTCCTCCTCGTGTAATTCCAAGTTGCTGTCGACCGCTAGGTAAACGCCAGTTCTCGCACCGCCATCGCTGGAAAGATAAGTGGTGGTGAGTCTAAAGGTCGTCCGGTGTGTGCGTGTGTGATAATGAGAGCCAGGCTGAATATGTTGGACTTGAACGCTAACTTCCGGGTAAATATATCAACGACGAGGTTTGTGATATCTGCAGAGGGGTGGATGACAGAGCCGAACATTTACTCAGTTGTTAAACCCTACAAAAAGCAAAAGAACGGGACATTACTTTAGAGACCCTGAAATTCCCTAACTGAAAACTGGGAGAATACATAAAACTAGCCCTGAAAATTGAGAATTAACTTAACCTGGGAAGCGCTGGTTGTCAGAGCCAATAGCATCGCACTGCCTCAGTAAAAAGAAAAAGAAGAAAAAAAAAACAGTGAAACGGGAAGGGTTAAAAATAAAGTAGACATTTATTGACAAATATATTTGGTAATAATTAGTTTAGAAGCATCTCTAATTTTGGGGGTTCTTGTTGCGGAAAAGGGTAAAGGTCAAGAATTAAAATAAACAGTCTGATGTACTATTATATAAAGTACAGTTTAAA
>NC_061109.1:60256778-60266778 GCF_015104395.2 Macrobrachium nipponense
TACAGTTGATCATATGCCAACGAATAACAACAAACAGGTTTTTTATAAAAACACCATTTCTTTCTTTTCTTTTTAAAATCTTTAGCTGAAACCCCTTATGGACAGAGTCGACATGTTATAAACCTAAGAAGGTTCCAAAGGAAAATCAGCCTGCATAGATAGACACAAGTTATAGGGAAAGGTGATGAATAATTAAGTATGACGGAATAGAACATAAAACCGATACACCTAAATTCAGACGTCGCCAGCAGCAGAGAGCATGAAGAAAATTGCTCCTCGCTTAAATATTTTGAGATCAGAAGATTCCACAACTGCACTAGGTAAACTGTTCGAAATTTTATAAATTTATTTGTATCCGAGATAACACCCCGGGTAAAATTAGTAATATTCAGTGGTATTAAACCTAATGCTGGAAAACATCACAACTGCATTAGGTAAACTATTCGGCAGGTTAGTTGTAGCCAAGATAAAACTCGTAGCAAACCGATTATAGAAAACGTCACACTGTTTGTAGAAGCTTAACTCTGCTTGCCTTAAGTTTAAAGCAAAAACTGTGACGTAAAGAACGCTGACGAATTATGAAACGAATTTATAAAAGATAACAGAACACCATTCGAGGTTACGCTAATACAACAGGTAAAGGGGGACTCACCCATTACATTAATTCAGCAGGTGAAGGGGGACCCACCAAGTTACGCCCATTCAACGGGTAAAGGGTGACCCACCACATTACGCTAATTCAACGGGTAAAGGGGGAATCACCCAATTACATTAATTCAGCAGGTGAGGGGAGACTTACCCAGTTACGCTAATTCAACAGGTAAAGGAGGACTCACCCAGTTACGCTGATTCAGCAGGTTAAGGGGGACTCTCGAAGTTACGCTACTTCAACAGGGAAAGTAAAGTGGTTGGGGGGGGGGGGGGGGGGGGAGAGACTTACCTTGATGAAGTCGAAGGTCTTCGTAAGCATGACGATGAGTCGAGACCTTTCTTGCCAGACCAATCGCCAGAAATCACCGATGGTGTTCTCCAGGGGACCCTGTGTTGCTACGTAAGCTTTGGGAGTCAGCAGGCTCTGCCAATGATACGTATCGCACATCGTCAGGGTGGATCATCTCGGTTTCAAAGGAAGGATGATGCAGCAGCGTGCTCTCTCTCTCTCTCTCTCTCTCACACACACACACACACACACACACACACACACACTATAACGTATACGTATATATGTCAAGCAGCATCATGGGTCTTATTAACAAGAGATGAAGTGTATCTGTGTGTATATATATTTATATATATATATATGATATATATATATATATATATATATATATATATATATATATGTGTGTGTGTGTGTGTGTGTGTGTGTGTGTGTTGTGTGTGTGTGTGTGTGTGTTTGCGTATTAATTCTGTCTGTCTGTCTGTCTCTCGTGTTTCAGCAAAACAGCTGGCATCATGTTTATCTTAACGAAAAAAGCGTTTCACGTCTGATTAGCATTGTACACACACACACACACACACACACACACACACACACACACACACACACATATATATATATATATATATATATATATATATATATATATATATATATATATATATCATACATATATATATATATATATATATACATATATATATATATATATATATATATATATATATATATATATATATATATATATATATATATATATATCATATATCATATATTTTTTTCACAGCTAAACTTTCATGTCATTGCGTTTAAATCTCTATTCATACATTTGTTTAATCTTCATGCTCACGTATTTAGCGTTGCTGTAGAGTTAACTTTGTATATATATCTATCCATCTATACGTCTATCTATCTAAATATTCATCTGTCGATCTGAGTTGCTATTTATAACCATAAAACATAAGAACACGAAAACGCGCTTACAGTAATCTCGTAATGAACTGACCACTTTCCAGCAATACCTCAGCTGACTTATAGATATTTCTTTCAACTATGGTCAACAAAAAGCTATTAGAAATTCATTTCTACTTACATCTACGTAAGAGGCATTGATGTAGTCAGAATCTGGGACTCCAGGTGTAGGTTCCAGAACCACTCTGTTGTAATCGTCTGGAAAATGTCAATATCAGTAACAAGTCGTTAGTTGGTGAAGACCCATTAGTCAGTTTTTATATTCTTACAAACTTTGTTAAAACTTTTTGTTTTAAGACCAGCTCTGTTTTTCCTCTGCCTGTTGCTACTTCCTCTTCTGCTCTCCTCCCTCAGACAGTGTACAGCAAAAGGGACCTTACGTCTAGCACCCTTGCAGGCGCGCCACAGAGGGATGGGGCTGTGGGGCCACCATGTTGCATCATCGCCGCCCACAAGGCGTTCCAGCCGAATAATGAACAGAAATACGAACATTAACCCACAACGGAGTCACCTACACTCGGTTTTTTTCCCATCTGTCCACCCGCCTGTGGTGTTTGCGTATGGTAACACTGCGTCCCGGGCTTTAGATAGTTACATTCAGCTTACATTCAACAATAATAACAATATCCTATTTCGAATATTAACGGTATAATTCGCATACAGTGCATTATTAAAACACTTTTCAGTTGCAAATGTACACCCAGATATCTTCTATTTACCTAAAACTTACACACAGGGAACCTATGTAAAGCCCGGGACGCAGTGTTACCATACGCAAACACTACTGGCGGGTGGACAGATGAGAAAAAACAGAGTATAGTTGAGGTATTGAGCGCTTCCTTCATTTGCGTTCTACTTTGTGCAATTGTACAACAACTGACACTCGGCCTGCTCAGAAGTTTACCTCGACGAATTTTTAAAGTCACTATGTTCTCTTAACTGAGGATGAACCTAGTACAGGGCTCCAAAAGCTATTGATAATTATAAAGAACCATCAACTCTCAGGCAGTTACCGTATTGTGAACCTATAACCAATATCATAATTTTCGCCACGGAAAACGTGCCCATTATTATTATTATTATTATTATTATTATTATTATTATTATTATTATTATTATTATTATTATTATTATTATTATTATTATTATTAGAGAGAAGATTAACCCTATTCAGATGGAACAAGCCCACCAAAGGGATCATTAACTTAAAATTCGGGTTTCCAGAGAGTATGGCGTTCATTTGAAAGGAGTAACAGAAGATAACGGGAAGCACATACAAAATAACGAATAACCTGCCCTTGTTTAAGAGGCACGTAAGTCAGTGCTTGAGGAGGAAAGTTCACAAAAACGTAACAGAAAGATGAAATAAAACATTTGAGTCAAGTAACGAACTCTTATTCTCATAAAACGAAGATTTTACTCATTACAAAATGATGATTCCTGACCATTTGAGTGACACATGCCTACTTTACCTATGATTTTTGTCAAAATTGTATCTTGGTAACTGAGATCTGCGGCGTGTATATATATATATATATATATATATATATATATATATATATATATATATATATATATATATATATATATATATACTCCTTCAGAGAAAGGTTTACCCAGATTATGGAAAAACATTATGGTGCAGTCAGTATTAAACTAACACCAAAAAATCCATTAACAATTGGGTCTTCCTTTAAATATAAAGATCGATTGAGTCCCTTCTTGACCTCAAATGTAGTATATAAATATACTTGCCCAAAGTGTAACTCTGGGACTTATGTGGGATCTACGAAGAGGTTACTGAAGGTCAGAATCGATTCTCATCGTAGAAAATTTCCGAACAGGAAGTAGGCTCTCCAACCCTGAACATTCAAATATCAGGAACCATGCAAAAATCTGCAAAACACAAATCGAAAGAGACGATTTTTGCATCATAGGGCAAACGCCAAACCCCCAAGAACTACCCATTTTAGAGTCGTTACTCATTAAGCAGCTGGTTCCCCAGTTGAATACCCAAACCTCCTCCATCCAACTGTACCTTAGTTAACGTGTCTCCTATCATTCAGTCTTCCTCTCTCTTAACTTAAGGTTGGTTGGCGGTTCCAGCTTTTAAATAATAATTTTCTGTAATTGTATATTTTAGTAAATTTTAGTCTATTTACGATTTTTTTAATGTTTAGTAAATTTAAGATTGTTTTATAATATAATTATAATTAATTGACAGATTCCCAGAAGATGTAATAAATGTTATTACGAAACGTGAAAAAAGTAGGAATAAACGCAGGTGACGACCAAGGAATACATCAACGCCTGATTTGATGTATTCCTTGGTCGTCACCTGCCTGCCCCTTGGTTGTATATATATATATATATATATATATATATATATATATATATATATATATATATAATATATGATATATATATATATATATAATATATATATATAGTATATATATATATATATATATATATATATATATATATATATGAGTATATATATTATATATATATATATATATATATACATATATACATATGTATATATATATATACTATATATATATATATATATATATATATATATATATATATATATATATATATATATATATATATATACAACCAAGGGGCAGGCAGGTGACGACCAAGGAATACATCAAATCAGGCGTTGATGTATTCCTTGGTCGTCACCTGCGTTTATTCCTACGTTTCGTAATAACATTTATTACATCTTCTGGGAATCTGTCAATTAATTAAAATAATTATATTATAAAACAATCTTAAATTTACTAAACATTAAAAAAATCGTAAATAGACTAAAATTTACTAAAATATACAATTACAGAAAATTATTATTTAAAAGCTGGAACCGCCAACCAACCTTAAGTTAAGAGAGAGGAAGACTGAATGATAGGAGACACGTTAACTAAGGTACAGTTGGATGGAGGAGGTTTGGGTATTCAACTGGGGAACCAGCTGCTTAATGAGTAACGACTCTAAAATGGGTAGTTCTTGGGGGTTTGGCGTTTGCCCTATGATGCAAAAATCGTCTCTTTCGATTTGTGTTTTGCAGATTTTTGCATGGTTCCTGATATTTGAATGTTCAGGGTTGGAGAGCCTACTTCCTGTTCGGAAACTTTCTACGATGAGAATCGATTCTGACCTTCAGTAACCTCTTCGTAGATCCCACATAAGTCCCAGAGTTACACTTTGGGCAAGTATATTTATATACTACATTTGAGGTCAAGAAGGGACTCAATCGATCTTTATATTTAAAGGAAGACCCAATTGTTAATGGATTTTTTGGTGTTAGTTTAATACTGACTGCACCATAATGTTTTTCCATAATCTGGGTAAACCTTTCTCTGAAGGAGTCATCATATAAAAATGGAAATTTTGCATAAATGACTAACTTTGGTACCGTGATAAATGTTTTCGTATTGTTAAAAAACTGCTTATTAAGAAAACTCCGAAGCCTCTTATAAAATAGCTTTTGAGGGAAGCAATTATTTTTAAAATGTTCCAATAGGTAATTTATTTCCTGATTGAAGGAATGCCAGTTTGATGTAATAAAATATGCCCTATGTATAAGAATTGACAATGAATTAAGCTTAAAATTATAAAAACATGAGCTGTTTCATTCACTCAACGCCTGATTTGATATATATATACATAATATATATATATATATATATATATATATATATATATATATATATATATATATTACTGTGGATACCAGAAGTGGTTATCAAAAACAAGAATAATATTAATCTTAACAATCATAGTATAATGTCTCTTAGGGTGAAATATAATAGAATATGAATGAGACATGAAATAAGAATACTATTTCGTCTCACCGCAAAGTGAAACAAACTAAATTCAGGAGTCTTACTATAAATTCCATAATCCCTTACACCTAGTTAAACGGATCATCCAGAATCAAAATTCCGCTTGAAAAGAAAGACAGAAGACGACAGAAAATGAAAAGGCGAGAGAAGGAAAAATAACAAAATGAGAGCTACTTAGACTCACACGCGAGGCTTCTCTTATTTTGATTCTTGCACTCGTTAGTTTCCTTCAGCGCGTGTCTGATGCTGTGCGGCTCCACCTTGACAGCCATCTGCAAAGAGGAAATACGGATAATTAGTAAAATAACAAAATTTCAGGATAAAATTCCATTTCAACGTGTCATTGTATGGGTTGGTGCAATAAAGGTGGGTTAGGTTAATCCGTTTTCCGCTGGCAGTAACTGAGGACGTTTTCTGTTGGTTGTCTTCCTCTTCTAATCAGTATCTGGGCATATCATAAGCCAAGGTGATGCCTATATGTGATATAACAGGAAGAATTTTCTTGTTATTTTTCTAGTCATACACCGAGTTTTACGGTAAATACTACCAATCTGTTCCAGTGGTGTAGCAGATTGCTGTGGGACGAGAAGGTTGACAGAGGATGCAAATTTCGACTTTAAGCTAACCTGAATTGGAATAATATATCTCTGCCTAACCTAAACTGACTTATTCAATCTGAAGGAGCATTGCTCATGCGCACTCTTTCTTTTAAGCAGGAATTATCTACTCATTTATATGCAAATACTTATTTTTACATGGATCAACTATCTTTCATGTTATAAGACCATCAGTTAAGTTTTCTATCCTGAAAAATTTGAATATAAACATATATAAAAATAATCATAAATATGAAAATAATCATAAGAATCGTACTGATTACAAGGCTCGAATCCCAGCATATAACTTAAAACTTAATGGGTTATATATATAAAATATATATATATATATATATATATATATATATATATATATATATATATATATATATATATATATATATAAACACAGTCTCGAAGGTAAAGGGAAAAGCACCATTGCTCTTGCTGGATCTTGAGTAAACTTATATGTTTCTAGTCTTATTACTTCTGCTGTTTAGGTATGCCCTGTTTCTATTCCTCCTGTTTCTAATTTGTCTTACAATTTGTGTACGTATCGATGTGGTGGGACTTTTTGTAAGATGGTTTTGTAATCATTTGCAGCCTTGAAATTGCGACGAAAGCAACTATCTTGAAACCTCGGCATAATGAACTAATGTAGATATATATATATATATATATATATATATATATATATATATATCTATATATATATATATATATATATATGTATATATATATGTATATATACATATACATATATATATATATATATATATATATATATATATATATATATATATATATATATATATATCGAGCTTAAATGTCCTTTAATATCTAATACGCTCTGCCTCGGAATTAATATATTTTCATATGTGTTTAACCGAACGGGAATTTTTTTAGGCGATAATGGATTTGCCGGCTGACGGACACGAACCATCGTCACCTTCAAATCCATGACAACAGTGAAGCCTTAACCCACCCCGCCACCGCAAGAGGATATTAATCACGGTAATGTGATATGACATATATATGTATATATATATATATATATATATATATATTATATATATATATATATATGTGTGTGTGTGTGTGTGTGTGTGTGTGTGTCTGTGTGTGTGTGTACTTAGTTCATGACCTGTTATCAAAATACTTCCGGCTGTGTCACCTATTCGTAACCTCGATAGGTATAGCCCTATATGTAATCATAAGGCGTGGTAATCCTATATATAATCATACGCCGAGGTGCGCATATAGGTAACTAAACCGAGGTAGGCCTATCTGCAACCATTAGCCGAGGTAGGATTATATGTGATCATAAGCCGAGATAGACCTTAATGTAAGCATAAGTCTAATAAACTGAAAATAAACTGAAAACTAATTAACTCGAGCCAGGAGATTTTGCAGTAGTACAATAGGATGCAATCAGTAGAAAAGGATGTAATTAGATCCTTTACGGACGTGTCATGTCCCTGATTGAATTCCTTTTCCAAAAAAAAAGGGAGGTGGGAATTCATTTTGTCAAAACAGAAGCCATAGTAGGAGAGGAGGGCTTGAATACTAAGCATTAAGATGTCTGGATTGTGACGCTAAACATTTCGACAAGAATAATAATAATAATAATAATAATAATAATAATAAAATAATAATAATAATAATAATGATAATAATAGTAAATGGAAAGAGAGTGAAGTGTCATAAGTAACATTTGAACAGTGACCACAACAATAATAATAATGATAATTATATATATATATATATATTATATATATATATATATACTATATATATATATATATATATATATATATTGTTTAACAATTACAGAGGATATATACCAATACCAATCATTTTCATAGAGATGCCTTGTTAGGAAGTATTTACAAAAATAGAAACAAATTATTGGGGTAACTGGATACTATCGGAATACCTTTTTCCTCCGTAAAAAATATTATATGACATATCAGCGTTCAAACCACAAGGAAATGTTAGATAACATACTTGTCCACATCGTTGTTTTGAAAATTATGCTTTTTATAGATGGGTCTCTCTCTCTCTCTCTCTCTCTCTCTCTCTCTCTCTCTCTCTATCTATATATATATATATATATATATATATATTCTATTGTCAATCAGAATAAGTTAGAACATGGTTATTATCTCTCTCTCTCTCTCTCTCTCTCTCTCTCTCTCTCTCTCTTTTCTCTCTCTCTCTCTCTCTCTCTCTCAGAGACTAAGAATGTCACCCTTACCTGAAATTCTACTTTGTAAAGGATGGGGTATTTGCGATGCTCTGCGCAGAGTCGTGGAAAGTCTCTGGAATCTGTGGGTTTTGTGGGCATAGCACCTATAGCCTTCTCCTCTTCCGCTGAAATGAGAAAAAATATTGCAGATGTTAGAATTTACATTTCTTGGTAATTTTTTTTTTTTTTACATTCAACTTTTACTATCTGTGTTTACGTTGTAAAGATTTGCATTTTTTCTTGTGTTATATTTATTTGTTTTTTATGTATTTATTTTTGTGGGGATTTGTACCGTTTTGCTTTTTATTTTATTTATTTACCTTTTTTAATCTATTTTTTCATCCTGTTTTTTTTTTTCATTTCAATTATTTAGCAATTTCATACTTTTTCCCTTGTTTTTTTCTTGAGCTTTTGTCTATTTTTTTTTTTTTTTTTTTTTTTTGCTGAATTTACAAGTGAGTATATCTAGAGAGGTGTGTTACACTTTTGTGATTGTAGTCATAGTGATGACTTAATATAATTTATCTCCCATTATTTCTTATCATATCTCTCCTTATTTGTTTTCTTTATTTTCATTTACTTATGTTTAGAGGTGTTTTTCATATTTATTATTATCCAAAAGATGATGATTTAAATAGGAAGGTACGTAAAAATGACTTTGTTTCTATGAAAGTAATACTCATTAAAAGAATGAAATCAGTAACATTGTGATGTTTTTTTCTTAATGAAATGAATAATGTCTGTCTAGTAATTAATAATTATAATAATTGTGTATACCTTAAATGCAAAGTCTGCTTAACTGACATTGACACCTGTAATGGATACATTTTAAACTTAATTTCTGCTCATATGACAAGGTATCAAAAAATATCTATTAATGATTTTAAAGTGAAGTTTCTTTTGTAACGATCAATTATAGGTTTTATTATTTTATTAAAATGATGTTCCTTTTGTAACGAATAATTTCTGGCCTTATTTTATTATTATTATTATTATTATTATTATTATTATTATTATTATTATTATTATTATTATTATTATTATTATTATTATTATCATCATCATCTTAAAGCAATCACTTTGCAAAACGAACTTCCACAGAATTGAACGATCATATTTGGAACACTCGAGCAAATAAATAAAGACACCAATAATTTTTAAAAAATGGAGCACAAAAAAAAAAATCTATACTTAAAACAAATTTAAACAGGTAAGAATAAGTATCAGAGATCAGACCACCGACAGAGGTCTCTGACTACCACGAGGACACCTGGCGTCCGATTTACAAACGCCAGTATGAATTCCGGCTCCTCAATAGACCTACAATTACGCGTTGGAGAAACTCTCTATCTCCTCCTTCCCTATTCCTGCAGTAATTGGTGATAAGTAA
>NC_061109.1:60271778-60281778 GCF_015104395.2 Macrobrachium nipponense
AGGCATGATTTAGTAGGAAAAACCTGCCACTGGAGCCTGTGCAAGAAACACCAGCTAGCTTGTGGTAACAAGTGGTACAAACACCAACCTGAGGGATTGACAGCAAACAATCAGGCAAAGACCCTCTGGGACTATGGTACCAGAACAGATTGGGTGATATGTGGCAATAGGCCAGACTTGACGTTGATTGACAAAATCAAGAAAAAAGTATCACTCGTTGATGCGGTAATACCATGGGACACCAGAGTAGATGAGAAAGAAAGAGAAAAAATTTATAAGTATCAAGACCTGAAAATAGAAATAAGAAGTATATGGGGGTATACCAGTGGAAATTGTACCCATAATCATAGGAACACTAGGCACAATCTCAAGATCCCTGAAAAAGAACCTGGAAACTAGATACCGAAGTAGCTCCAGGCCTCATTCAGAAGAGTGTGCAACTGGAAACAGCGCACACATATAGTGTGAAAAGTGGACTCCTAGGGAGGCAGGATACAACCCGGGACCCCACACTATAAAAACCACCCTGTCGAATAGGATGGCTATGATAGACCAAAATAATGATAATAATGATAGGAAAATAAATAAGAATATGAAAAAAATAATGATAAAGAACTTTCAGTACTTTTCAATATAAATATGCCATCTTAAAAAAGTTTCAAATCATTGCAGTTTATCTGTCTACACTCATTTTCAAGATCGCATATCATGGGTCACAGCGAAACCACTTGAAAGACTTATTTTAACAGGCGCTCTATTTCTTCCACCGTGCTGGCGCTGATGAAAGTGTCGTCAATATACCGGACGTACATAGACGGCTTCTCGATGTTGGCGAATACCCGACGTTCCACAGCACCCATGTAGAAGTTCGCGAAAAGTACTCCGAGGGGAGAACCCATCGCTACTCCGTCTTTCTGTGTGTACATATGTCCTCTGTGGGTGGAGAAAGGGGCCTTTTTTGTACAAATTTCAAGGAGTTTTCGGAGGGCATGCTCAGGGATGTTTAATGGGGGCGTGGAGTCGTCTCTATATACACGATCCAGGATTATCTGAATTGTTTCATCCACGGGGACGTTCGTGAAGAGGGACTCCACGTCCATCGATGCAATAACTCCTCCGGGGGGTGTCGTTTTCAGTGCTTCTAAAAACTCGGCAGATGACTTCAAACTGTGGTCATCTGGAACATAAGGAGTCAAAATAGTATTCAATTTCTTCGCAAGCTGGTATGTAGGAGCGGGAATTTGGCTAATAATGGGGCGTAACGGGTTCCCTGGTTTATGGGTTTTAACGTTCCCGTATATGTAGCCAAGGTCGTAGTCCCCTACGATCGGCAGCAAGTGAAGGGCATTGGAAGCTGCATTGACAGTCTCAATAATCCTATTAGCCTCACGTTTAATGTCATCTACCGGGTTCTTGGTGATTTGTACAAAAAAGGCCCCTTTCTCCACCCACAGAGGACATATGTACACACAGAAAGACGGAGTAGCGATGGGTTCTCCCCTCGGAGTACTTTTCGCGAACTTCTACATGGGTGCTGTGGAACGTCGGGTATTCGCCAACATCGAGAAGCCGTCTATGTACGTCCGGTATATTGACGACACTTTCATCAGCGCCAGCACGGTGGAAGAAATAGAGCGCCTGCGACAAGCCTTCCACGACCACAGCAGACTCAACTTCACCATCGAACATTGCCGTGACCGTCGCCTCCCCTTCCTTGACGTCCTCGTCGGGCAACAAGAGGAGCGCTTCGTACACAGGTGTATACGAAAACCCACGAACCTGGGCATGTGCCTGAACGGCGAGAGCGAGTGTCCAGAGAGATACAAGCGCACTGCGATCAGCGCCTTCATCAGGAGAGCTCTCTCACACTGCTCTTCGTGGAAGGACACGCACACTGAATTAGAACGTGTTGCCCAAGTTTTAATTAACAACGGGTATTCCAACCGGGACATCACTAAATGCATTCGCAGAAACATCGATAAGTGGTATCAGCAGGAGCCTCGTCCCACCGCCCTTGAAGACGTCACTCTCTTTTACAAGGGAGTATTTCATAAGAAATACAAAGAGGACGAGCGAGCCCTTCGTACCATCATAGAAAGGAACGTCTCCCCCACGGACCCTGCGAAAAAAGTGAAACTAATAATTTACTACAAGAGCAAGAAGACCAGTGGCCTGATTATGAAAAACAATCCAGCCCCCGTGTTGCAGGACCCTCTCAAGAAAACTAACGTTGTCTACCAGTACAAATGCCCTGTCCGGGAATGCCCCGGCGCTTACATTGGTATGACGACTATGCGATTTTCGAAGAGGATATCCTGCCACGCTCAGGAAGGCGCCATCCATAATCATGCCAAAAACGTCCACAATACCAGGATAATTAGGAATGACATTATTCCTAATATCAGAATTATCGATAAGGCAGCAGACCACCGTCGCCTCCGCCTCTTGGAGGCCCTACACATCGGGAAGGAGAGACCCAGCCTCAACACCACCCAAGAGACTTCACTCCTCCCGACGGTGGCACGAAGGGCGCCGCCCGCCAGCACCATAGAGCCGATCGAACGGGCCAATCAGGTGCCCCCGTCTATCGGCAATGACCTTCCCAATACTACGCTCCCAGTCTCCAGCGTCCGCACGAGAAGAGCAGTGCGAGCTTCCACCTCTGCAAGACGGCTTGACTCAGGGACTTAATCCTCTGTTCAGCCAATGAAAATGCAGCGCCCATCAGACAGAGCACCTGGGACACAATAAATACCGCCGAACGACCCCATTTCAATCAGTTCAAGCTCACCTTTCCTTGAAAATGAACCGATGATACGGTTGGAAACGTTGGAATTCCGTTACACCCTTAGACTAAGATTTGTTAACCACTTTTGTTATCATATCAATAAATTATTATTTTTAGAAAACATTTCTTTCACCGAGATATGAACATCGGCCAGCTATTAGCAAATATCAGCCCTGATGAGAAGAGAATAATAAGAAGAATTGAAAAGACCATATATAAAATCAATTCCACTGATGCTGCCATCATCTTTAACAAAACATGTTTGAGAGAGGGTCTCCTACCTTCATATATTATTATTATTATTATTATTATTATTATTATTATTATTATTATTATTATTCAGAAGATACCCCTATACACATGGAACTGGAGTCCATTAGAAAGAAGTAACAGAAGGTAATGGGAAGTACAGAAACAGGAGATCGCTTATTAAAAAGGTAAAATGAAATAGATGAAAATGTAAATAGACTATTATAATGCATTGCATCTTCGCTTGAAATTAGGTGGCTGCTTTTTTGGCAATAATAATAATTATAATAATAAAAACAGGAAGGACTCACTCATATTTTAGCAATGTTGACAGTGATAGATGTTACAGGTGCAATGTAAGTTATCTGTAAAATATTCCTTAGAATATTTTACAAGAACGATTCAGATAGGCAGTAAATCAGGTTAAACAGTGATTAATAAAAATCATAAGACAAATAAAAGAAAAAAAGAAACTTTTCGCAGTTGAAACAGCTACTACTTTGTAAAACTGCTGTAGTACAGTAATAATAAAATAATAATAATGATAATAATAATTAGACACTTATTTCCCAACGGGCAAATTTTGAGAAGTTACACAATACCTTCGCTTGCATGAATTGTTGAATTTCGTATCTCAGAGGCTTTGAAATCTGTTAGTGAGTTTTGAGATATAGTGTAGTGGTAGAGTGTAGACAGTAAGATGAACGAATAATTCCTCTGCCCCCCATGACAGACCTTGCCCAAGCTACCGCCTCAGACACTTATATTTTCGTGGCAAACTTGTCTTCCCCTCCCACTGACGTAAGTGCAATGTATATGTATCCATGAACAATCTCTCTCTCTCTCTCTCTCTCTCTCTCTCTCTCTCTCTCTCTCTCTCTCTCTCTCTTTTTCATGTGAATGTGCAATGTATATGTATCCATAAACAATCTCTCTCTCTCTCTTGTATGCGAATGTGCAATGCATGTGTATTCATGTCACAATCCCCCCCCCCCGACTCTCTCTCTCTCTCTCTCTCTCTCTCTCTCTCTCTCTCCTCTCTCTCTGTCACTGTTTTGCCGTCTGTGCTCTTACGCGTGGATGTATTAAAAATCATTTTTAATATTATGTCTTTGACATTGTAAATTTATTTCTATCTTATATTCGCTGAAGGTTTATCAACGAATTTTTTAACCATCATGATTGGCCAATTTTTCTTATGTAATCTAACGTTTTTTTTTTTGCGTTATTGTATACAAAATAGTGTTCTTGGTCAACCTAATATCTGGTCAGATTTCTCCCGTGTGCGCGGTCCATATTGATCTTTATATTTATGTATTGTATACTTTTTATCCGTTTATTTTCTACATTCTCTTGAATGTTTTTAATTTTCGATTTTTTTTCTTATCATGGAGAATGTGTACATTATGGTGATTTTTTTAAAATCTATAAGAACGTGAGAACGTGTGCACATTATGGAAACCTGAATTCCAAATGTCTTCAAGAACAAAACACATACTCTGGAACTTATCACTAAATTTTAAAGTACCAAGAAAATTAATAGTTGTTAGCGACCTTGCTAACTGAATTATCGTTTTCTGTGATTTTTGTTGATATTGTTTTTTGAGCAAGGGCTGGCGCTATGCCAGTACGGGCTCTTGCCCTTTGACAGCCGGTAAATAAGGCAAGGTGTGAAGGGTATAAGCAGTCTGGCTCTCTCAACTCGGCTAAGTGCTGAATATTATTATTATTATTATTATTATTATTATTATTATTATTATTATTATTATTATTATTATTATAAATATTTGATGGATACACAATACGTTAATGTAGTCAAAACTGACACGAGATAATCACTTTAGAAATTTTTGTCTTTTTATCGTACAAAAGATAATATTCATAAAAAAAACCTAAACAAAGAGATTTAGCTCATATGTAGGAAAGAGAGAGAAAGAGAGAACAGTAAAATGTGAAATAACGATGAATAAATAAAATTGATAATTAGAGAATTACTTGAAGAAAGAGCCGAGGCTATCTCAACTTAGAAAAATTCAAAAACCGAATTTGACCGTCGTTGTTTCAGGGAATTTTTATGAAAAATTGATTATGAAGGATGTTAATTTTTTACAAAAAAACCAAAGACATTTTTTATGACGTCTTCTCATTTCGTCTTTCTTCTTCTTCTTCAGTGTCTAGATCAAGATGACAAACCTCTACACCGCCCACCTGGAAAAACCAAACCCCGTCCACCTCACCTGAAAACTATCATTTCGTCTTTCTTAATTCTTCTTCAGTGTCTAGACAAGATGACAACCTACACCGCCCACCTGGAAAAAAACCCCGTCACCTACCGAAAAACTCTCATTTCGTATTTCTTCTTCTTCAGTGTCTAGATCAAGATGACAACTCTCACGCCCACCTGGAAAACAACCCCGTCCACCTCACCTGAAAACTCTCATTTCGTCTTTCTTCTTCTTCTTCAGTGTCTAGATCAAGATGACAAACCTCTACACCGCCCACCTGGAAAACAACCCCGTCCACCTCACCTGAAAAACTCTCATTTCGTCTTTCTTCTTCTTCTTCAGTGTCTAGATCAAGATGACAACCTCTACACCGCCCACCTGGAAAACAACCCCGTCCACCTCACCTGGAAAAACTCTCATTTCGTCTTTCTTCTTCTTCTTCAGTGTCTAGATCAAGATGACAACCTCTACACGCCCCACCTGGGAAAACAACCCCGTCCACCTCACCTGAAAAACTCTCATTTCGTCTTTTCTCTCTCGTCTCAGTTGTCTCAGATCAAGATGACAACACCTCTACACCGCCCACTGGCAAAACACCCCGTCCCACCATCACCTGAAAAAACTCTCATTTCGTCGTTTCTTCTTCTCTTCTTCAGTGTCTAGATCAAGATGACAACCTCTACACCGCCCACACCTGGAAAACAACCCCGTCCCACTCACCTGAAAACTCTCATTTCGTCTTCTTCTTCTTCTTCAGTGTCTAGATCAAGATGAACACCTCCTACAACCCCCGCCCACCTGAAAACAATCGTCACATCCACTGAAAACCTCTCTTCATTTCGTTCTTCTTCTTCTCTCAAGTGTCTAGGAAAAATCAAGATGACACTCTTACAACCGCCCACCCCTGGAAAACAACCCCGTCCACCTCACCTGAAAACTCTCATTTCGTCTTTCTTCTTCTCTCAGTGTCTAGATCAAGATGACAAAACTTCACGCCTCCAAAAACCAAAACACGTCCACCTCACCTGAAAACTCATTGTCTTTCCTTCTTCTTCTTCAGTGCTAGATCAAGATGACACTCTAAACACCGCCCACCTGGAAAAACAACCCCGTCCCACCTCACCTGAAAACTCTCATTTCGTCTTTTTCTTCTTCTTCGTGTCCTAGATCAAGAGGACAACTTACCCCGCCCACCTGGAAAACAACCCGTCCACCTCACCTGAAAACGAATCACCACCCTTTGTAAAGCAAGTCCTTCTACCTAAAAAAAACAACCTCCACCTCACCTGAAAACCAACCCTACCAGAAAAATAACCCTAACAGAGAAATAACCCCCTCCACCCTCACCTGAAAAATAATCTTATCGCCCTCCCCCCAAAAACAGACACCGAGGCATATATAAAGCGTTTAAATAATTAATGACACTTATGAAGTAGAGAACCTCTCTCTCTCTCTCTCTCTCTCAAACAAGACACCGAAATATATATAAAGAAAGAAGTGTATGAAAACGATTTAGAATATTGGATTTACTGATGAAGTAAAGCGAATCGAATTGTTTCTCTCTCTCTCTCTCTCTCTCTCTCTCTCTCTCTCTCTCTCCCCAGCTTCCGAGGCGTCCTCGAACCCGGCCCGGTGCCAAGTGGGTAAGTTCCTCGGCAGCCAAAACCGTTTATACGTGACCTTGGGTTACTTACACGTGTGGCATGTAAGCGGCAAGGGAATAAGAAGCAAAAGAAGAAAACGAAGGAGCAGAGCTCTCGCTAAATTAAAAGGCCGCTAAATTAGAGCCCCGTTTGATGATCGGTCTCTTACGCGGCTGCTGATAATGCTGGTTCGTATTCGACCAGAGAGAGAGAGAGAGAGAGAATTATAGAAGATGTAGAACTGTGTGAATGATAAAGATAACGTTTGTCATTAATCTTTACATGGAGAGAGAGAGAGTATGAGACCATGGTAGAAATTTGCAAGTATTAACGTTCGTCATTAATATATGCATGGTGTGTGTGTGTTTGTGTCACAGAGAGAGAGAGAGAGAGAGAGAGAGAGAGAGAGAGAATTATAAAAGATGTAGAACTGTGTAAATGATAAAGATAACGTTTGTCATTAATCTTTGCATGGAGAGAGAGAGAGAGAGTATAAGAGACCATGGTAGAAATTTGCAAGTATTAACGTTCGTCATTAATATATGCATGGTGTGTGTGTGTTTGTGTCACAGAGAGAGATAATGATGATGGTAGAAAGATATGAATGACAATGTTTTATCAATAATCTATGCAGAGAGAGAGAGAGAGATTGCGAAAGACTTGATGGCGAAAATAACGAAAAAGTTGAGGTGTGAATGATGACGTTTCTCAGTCTGTTTATGGAGAGAGAGAAAAGTGAAAAAGCTGAGGTGTAAATGATGACATTTGTCTATAATCTATGCATGAAAAGAGAGAGAGAGAGAGAGAGAGGGAGAGGCGAAACCCTAATAGCCTTTAACACAAAATATTATGAAACAAATAAACATTTGAATAAAAATATTTGCCACTGAAAAAATTCGAGTTATTCTGTAAGATGTTAATCTGGTTTGTCAAAATATATTGTTTAATACCCATATGGTTAAAAAAAATTGCTTATACACCATTTAAAGTATCTTAAAAATCAATATAGATTAGGATTTAGATTAAAATCGAATAACTTCTTCCTTGTTCGATCCTGAGGACAGACAATGACGGACATACAAAGGTACTACAGACGCGGCTCAATACAAAATCTCCTTTGCCCAAATAAAAAGGAAATGGACCAATATCTTATTGAGGTACTTGACAGACAGACAGAAAGACAGACAGACAGACAGGATTCAATATAAAATCTTCCCACCCAAAGAAAAAGGAAATTGTGAATCAAAGGGATCAATTGCTTGTTGTGGTACTTTCTGGACAGACAGACAGGCAAGCTGACCTCAAGTGTACAAACATGGTTCGATATAAAAAGTTCCCAGCCAAATAAGGAGGAATTTATGAATCGAATGGTCCGATGTCTCGTAGAGATACTTTTTGGACGGACAGGCAGACGCTGGTGAATACATAAAAAAAAATTGGAAAGTTATACCGAGATAAAAATCGTCCCCAGTAGTGTATCTTCTTGCGCCTTCAAGGAGAGTTAAATTCATGACGAATCTCCACTTAGCCATCCCTCTTTTATATATAAATATATAAATATATAAACCTTGCTTTCTTTTATACCAAATGAAGATGAACAACTGGCAGACGGTGACAGGACATGTCAGCCATCATAATACGAGACACATGTCTCTTGCTTCACTCTTGTAGTTTGATTGCCTACAGCTGTTTAACCGAGTACGCGTCGGGCTGTCTGTATTATTGTGTCTGTGGGAGGTGTCATCGAATTGTAAATACAAACAAGTTATTGAAAATTCCTCCGTTCTTGTATTGATATGTATCAAAATTGAAGATTAAGGCTTATCTACAATTCCTTTAAACATTATACGTATATATGTATATACATATATGTGTGTGTACATAATATATGTATAAGTCATATCACATTACCGTGATTCATATACATATATCGAGCTACAAATGTCCTTTAATATCTAATTCACTCTAACTCGGAATTAATATATTTTCTATCTTTTTAACTAAAGGTTTTTTTTTTTTTTTTTTTTTTTTAGGCGATAATAGAATTGCCGGCCGACGGGCACGAACCATCGACATCTTCAATTTTAGGACTGGCAGTGAAGCCTTAGCCCACCCCGCCACCGCTAAGCCTTCACTGCCAGTCCTGAAATTGAAGATGTCGATGGTTCGTGCACGTTGGCCGGCAATTCTATTATCGCCTAAAAAATTCTCCTTCGGTTAAACATTTATGAAAATATATTAATTCCGAGGTAGAGCGAATTAGTTATTAAGGACATTTTAGCTCGATATATATATATTATATATATATATATATATACTAATATATATATATATATTTATTATATATATATATATATGTATATATATATTTTAAATTTTTTATATATACATATATATACATATATATATATATATATATATATATATATGTATATATATATATATATATAATACTATATATATATATATATATATATAGGTATACATATAAGCGAATACCCCCAGGAAAATGATGGATTGGATTTCTGCCTATCATTTTCTCGTGATATTTGCTTATTTAATGAAGTCACGTGCATCTACTTTGATTTTTTAAGCGCATATATATATATATATATATATATATATATATATATATATATATATATATATATATATATTTATGTGTGTGTGCAATTGTAATAGCCACAATGCACTCTTAACTTCTTGAATTCCTTACTCTTTTTTTGGATACGCTTGTCACTACAAAGCCTGAAGATCCAAGTTCAAAGAAATTTGAAGAAATTGTGTTCAAATTTCTTTGATCTTCAGGCTTTGTAGTGACAAGCGTATCCAAAAAAGAGCAAAGAATTCAAGAAGATAAGAGGACATTGTGGCTACTACAATTGCATATATATATCTGGTAAAAAAGTGACCAGTAGATTCTACACACACACACAGACACACACACACACACATATATATATATATATATATATATATATATATATATATATTATATATATATATAGTATATATATATATATATAGATATATATATATTACCGAGGGAACCTCGGTAATCTTAAATGGGTTTGGTAGCTTGGTCGTGCAGCAAA
>NC_061109.1:60299278-60309278 GCF_015104395.2 Macrobrachium nipponense
ATTAAATCATAAATTTTATACGATTATTTCTAGAATTATTTCCCTTCCAGTCTGTTTTATTAAAAAAAGCCAAATAAATTTCTCAATAATAAAATCATGCCGAAAATCAGGTCTCCAACAGTCCCATAAATGCACTTTTATTCGAGTGTTCCTTAATCATATTCATGATGAGTCCTTTATCACCGGAAGTAATTCATTGATACGACAGTATTGTCTTGCAATAAAAATTCGCTTCATTCTCATTAATCGTTTTACCAGTCTTATTATTTTTTTTTTTTTTTGAGGCATGGCATCAAGCACTTGGTCCTACGTGTGCGTATTACCTGCCGAGGAATAAATTGTTTCTATACACACACAACACACACACACACACACACACACACACACACACACACACCTACATATATATATATTATATATATATATATATATATATATATGTGTGTGTGTGTGTGTGTGTGTGTGTGTATGTATATATGTAGACACACACACACACACATATATATATATATATATATATATATATATATATATATATATATATATATATATATATATATATTCATGATGAGTCCTTTATTACAGGAAGTAATTCATTGATACGACAGTATTGTCTTGCAATAAAAAGTCACTTCATTCCCATAGCAATCAGGAGAAATATGTCGTGCCTCTCGTAAGTTACTAAAACTTTGCATCTATCGGACTTGGGTCCAGCTGTCGAATCCAGTTTTCCAGTATTCGACAGCAAGCTGAAAAAAATGGCAAAATAAATATTGAATACAATCAATTTAAAATTCTGTCGAGGGCTCGTTCTCCTCAACAGATGACAATCCTGGAATGTCTGCATAGAGGAGGTACCCCGTAGTGAAAGAACCAAACTGAGCACAATTTTACCCTGGACTTTTAACGTTTCTCCCTGTCACTCGTATCATTCCTTTACACTTGGATGGTAATCCCTTTCTCCTAGCATTTTAAACTGAATATTTTGTATTTGTTTTTTTAGCATGCTTTTTTAGTCTTTTGTGATGTGATGATGGATTTTTATATATATTTTGCATCTTTGATAATGAGGCCAGGACTTGAACCGTAAGCAATAAAACCATGCAAATGTTTTGAGATCTCTTCCTTAGTTCCTTTATGGCTATATTTTAGCTGATGATTGCCACCACCGTCCCTATATATATATATATATATATATTATATATATATATATATATATATATATATATATATATATATATATATATACATATATATATATATATATATATATATAATATATATATACGTGACTATTTTACTGTAATTTAACTGTGGTCTGAAATATTGGAGGGACATGAAAGCTATTAGCTCAACAAACCCCCTATTTCAATTATCAGCACTAAATTGTATTATCTCTCTCTCTCTCTCTCTCTCTGTATATATACATATATATATATATATATATATATATATATATATATATGATATACACTAAAATATATGCACGCACACACGCACACACACTATGTATATATATATATATATATATATATATATATATATATAATATATATATATATATATATATGTGTGTGTGTGTGTGTGTGTGTGTGTGTATGTGTGTGTGTACGTATGTATACAGGAATACTAATACAATGACAATAAATATACAACAAACTACGATCTCGATATAAGCGACAGAATGCGCATAGAAGCCGTGGAAACTGAACTCATCCCTACTGCCCTCAAAGAATATGATCCATGAGCATTGTATATAAAGTTAACGTCAGTATTTACAGAAGCAAATATATACAAGTAACTTTAAAGAAATCTAAGCAATTTAACATTAATAAGATCAGGTCCTATCGTCAGGTTATCGCCCAAAAGGTTACATTAACCTCAGGAGATAAGGACTGTAGGGGAAATAGACCAGGGGAAATATGGTACGACTTTGTCCGACATAACCGAAGCCTGTTTAAAAGATTTAGTGCGAAGACTCTCTCTCTCTCTCTCTCTCTCTCTCTCTCTCTCTCTCTCTCTCTCTCTCTCTCTCTGCTGCTTCTTCTTCCTCCTTGCAAGTCCAAAAGATTGTGCTTAATTTACATATCACTTCGAGAAAATTTTGTACGAAGACGAGATAGCCTAGTTGGCCAAACACCTCTCTCTCTCTCTCTCTCTCTCTCTCTCTCTCTCCTTCATCTTCTTTTCTTCTTCTTCTTCTTTTTCCTTATAAGTCAAAAGATTGCCCTTAATTCGCATATCACTTCAAGAAGATTTAGTACGAAAACTAGATAACCGAGTAGGTCAAACTCTCTCTCTCTCTCTCTCTCTCTCTCTCTCTCTCTCTCTCTCTCATGTCCAAAAGATTGCCCTTAATTTGCATATTACTTCGAGAGCTTCATCAATCACAGCCCGCCATAAGGGACAAATGGAGTACACATATGTCCTTTGAGCGGCTCTTTCATCTTCAGCTAGGCACTGACTACCCATCATCTATGAAATTGATCTCTCTCTCTCTCTCTCTCTCTCTCTCTCTCTCTCTGTCTCTCTCTGTCTCTCTCTCGCTGTTTTCTTCAGAAATATCAGCTAGCATTGGCGGGCATGTTTCATACACCGCGCAACAGCAGTACATATCCTCACCAACAGATGGCACCACTTGGAGACTTATTGCACAAGATGACGAGGCACAGGAAACGTTTCCATCCTGAAAATCTCTCTCTCTCTCTCTCTCTCTCTCTCTCTCTCTCTCTCTCTCTCCTACTCATTTATTCATTTATCATAAGAAATACTAATGTTCATAATGGTTAAGGTTATGCATTATGGTTTTTCATCTCTCTCTCTCTCTCTCTCTCTCTCTCTCTCTCTCTCTCTCTCTCTCTCTCGAAATGCCATTCTAATCCATAAACAGTGCTAAAACAACTCTTATGCAACTGTGCATCCTCACAAAAATATGACTTTGCAGTTAGTTGGAAACAATAATAATAATAGCAATAATATACATTAACTATTTGTGTCGTCCATATGACTCTACTGACATGGCCATTCCATTCCATATCATATTCAGTGTCCTCTCTCTCTCTCTCTCTCTCTCTCTCTCTCTCTCATCTGCAACTGATGGACGCCATTTACCTATGAGGTGGCGTGCCAGAAATATGTTGGAATACGAGAGACGATTATGAACGCGGCTATCTCATTTGAGCTTCCTTTTCAGAATGAAGCTCGCCGATAAATGTCGCGTTCATATGGAAAATGATGTAGCGGAAATAGGCTATCTGTAATAGCGGGGCCAAAAACGCCAAGTTATACTAGAACTATTACATCTATTTTTTTTATTGAAGAAAGATACACAGTACAAAAAATGTAATGCACATAGATGACATTCACAATTGCAAAATCATACATAATTTTGTTTACGGATATACACTTGAGGTCACATCTACGCAATATAAACTAATTAAGTTTATTAAGATACTTTATCTCCAATTCGTAATCGAAGGTATTGAGATTTTCAGAGAGAGAGAGAAAGAGAGAGGTGGTATATTAAATTTTAAGTATAATAAACGTGAGTTCTGAAAACTGGATAACATGATAAAACAAATCCTGTTTTTCTTTCAAAGTCATATTCGAAAGTATTGTGTCTTACAGAGAGAGAGAGAGAGAGAGAGAGAGAGAGAGAGAGAGACGATAGAGAGAGAGAGAGAGAGAGAGAGAGAGAGAGAGAGAGAGAGAGAGAGGAACGGGATATCATATTAAATTCTTTATATAATAAAATAAAACTCCATTTTACCCAAAAATTCCTTTTATTTGTTTGTTTCTTTGTTCGTTTTTTCTCAGAACTTTGAAAATCAAATCCTATAGACAATGGATGGGAAAAGGACTTCCCAGTATCTAAACTAAAAATTTCAATTCCAAAACTATTATAGCAAATATTCAGTTCCCTATTATTCTTCTTTATCTACAGAAAAATGCCGAGATATTGACATGACCGACATTTCAGCTCAAACTCCCAGCAAGACAATAGGCAGATGAAGCGTCGCTGGAAGTAGAGAGGAAGTGAAGGTAGAAGGTTTTGATCAGTTAACTCTTGAGCTCGTAACTTCTTCCCAGTGGTCGTGAGAAGACGAGGGGTAAGTTACTAATATTTGGCCTTTGCGTGCTAGGATTTTAGTTTGTACATTTGCAGGAGTCGTGAGACCTAAGTCTCTTGGGGACCAATTTACCCGATGCAGGTTACGTCAGCATCTTAGGAAGCGGGGCATTAGCCTAATGTGATTTAGTTTTAGCTCAGTTTTGCGCGTAACATAACTATGTAGTTTTTGTAATTTGTTTTACTATGTGAGAATGGTTATGTAGATGGGCGTGTAAGGAAAAAATGTGGGAATGGATAAGCAATAATTATCCTTAACTGGCAAGCTATCAGAAGATAAAGAAGGCGTATAAGAAGGAAAATAAAGAAATGTTTCCCATGCATATTTTTGAAATGGATATGTAGCCTCCTTATAAAAAGAAGGTAGTTAGTAATGCTTCATTTACTTTAAGGTTTCGGACACAATCTGGCAAGGCTTGGTAGATAGATAGATAGATAGATAGATAGATAGATAGATAGGCTGACCGGCAGATAGATAGATAGGTATGTAGTTCATTAGAAGTGTTTCGTATAACCATTAAATATAAACAGTCAGGTGCTGTTTATACATAAAAACTTACAAATAGCCACAGCACCAACACAGATGCCCAACATAACAGGCGAGAAAGGGACAAATCATCAACACGGGTATACACCACCATCACAGGTGCGAAATACAGGTGTTTTTGTGAGAAGCGGAAAGAAATACACCAGAAGAGAGACGAATAAGCAGAGAATAGAAAGCCACATAAACTGGAACAAATTGGAATTATAGGGGGAAATAGAAACTTAATTCACGGAGGTGTACAGCACTTCAGGTGAGAAGGGCTAGAAAATCGTATTTGAAAAGATTCAGAGAAAGTAGGAGAAAAGAAAGAAGATAAGAAGAGAAAAGAGAGACTACTGACGGTGGTAGTGGGCCATTTTGGGGGAGGGGGGGCGGGGGGGGGAGCGGGAGAGAGTAGGGAGGGTTAGTTTAGGAAGAGACAAGGATTCTTGTTGATATTTGGCAGAAGACAACAGCGCCGTTGGTGAAGTGTAGAACCTACGTAAATGTGCCAAATGAGCGTCGCCAACACAAGAGATCATTTCTTAGGTCGGATTCTCAAGACCCCTCCAACCCCCCTCCAGAGGAAGGGGGGTGTGTAGAAGGAGGGGGAAAGGGGTGTGTAGAAGGAGAGGGAAGGGGGGGGGCAAAAGGAGGAAGAAGAAGGGAGGGGGAGGGGGGAAGCAGAGTGAGTAAAACAGCGTTTTGGAGGGTTTGATAAATTAGTGTCTGTAAGAAAAGTCAGTTAGGACGAGATGTTTATTCTGTTTCTTAGGAATCCTTAGAGTAATTTGAATGTTAACCATAGGTATGCTGGTGGTAAGGATAATTCTTTTGTGTAGGATATCTGTACACACGCACACATACATATGTATATATGTACACATACTCATGTATGTATTTACATATGTTTTATATATGTACATATATATGTGTATTATTATATATACATATATATATATATATATATATATATATATATATATATATATATATATATATATATATAATAATTATAATCACCTTAGCACGTGATTCATTTATCACACATGTCCACAGGTGGAAAATATGAGAAGGGGTGTAGGTCCTGATCGGTTTCGACTTTATTTCCAAGCCATTGACAAAGGAAATGAAGTCGAAACCGGCCAAGGACCTACACCCCTTCTCTTATTTTGTTTTTCACCTGTGGACATGTGATTATATATATACATATATATATATATATATATATATATATATATATATACATATATACTATATATATATATATATATATATATATATATATATATATATATATATACTTAAATCCACGGTAGAAACTGTGTGAACTTGAGAATGTAGTAATAAACTAAGAAAGTGCTTGTTCAAAGTCCTAGTATCACTCACCTCTACCCGTTGATTTAAGGATATCCATTGGATTTTATATATATATATATATATATATATATATATATATATATATATATATATATATATATATATATATATATATATATATGTGTGTGTGTGTGTGTGTGTGTGTGTTGTGGTCTGGTCATAAAATGAATTTTTTTGCTGAATGCGACTATATAATGCCAGAAAATGCGATAAAACCTCCAAAGTGATAAAAAGAGCTGAATCATTTCATAATATTTGACTAAAACACGGAAGTGGTTTTATTGTTATTCGATAAAGTTTCATGTGTGCTATGATCAGCAAAGCATTACACGTCTACATTTGATTTGTTTATGTCCTCTGGCGTGGTAATTTGAGTAGCGGTATGTAATCATTATCATTATCAGTAGAAGTAGGAGGAAAAAATTTCAGTTTCCCTTCCCTGGAAATAAAATTGAAATTAGCCAAAGGTTTAGAAGAGCTTGGCTGGGCTAATCATTTGCCCCAAGGCTACGCAACATAAGAAGCCGAAGTTCAGTGTTTATGGGTCACAAGAAGGCGGGATTGCTAATCGTGTTGGAGTATGTGAAGAAAGTAAAGAATAAGAACCTAATGTAAAGTCTGAATTTTAAGAAAGAAAAGAAAAAGTTGCAAAAGTGAATTTTTAAGAGCTTTAGACATAACTTGGTGGCCAGTAATAGTTATAGTCTAAACAGGAATGACAGGATGTGGACAAATTGATAAACCCAATACCAATGTCACAAAAATGTGAAGGAAATTTTAGCATAAACATCTTGACTATTAAACATCAGCTTTAAAAACTCTCCTTAAATTAGTAAGATCATATTTGATGAGATGATATAAATACAAATGACCACTTAAATAATGTTTTTTTTTCTTGTGTAAGATAAACTTTGTCTTAACGCTAACACGGCTTTTTTCTTGAACTACCCTGGCCAACAACAACAACAAGCAGCACGGACTCTTGTAACTGAATTCAACCTGACTTTCTTCAACGGATTATGCCTTGCTCATTTGATGACATCAAAGGCACTGGTTTGGGATCCTCTCGTTAAATAAGCAACCGGAGAGTCGTGAGGAATGTGTTTGTGTAAATGAGAGAGAGAGAGAGAGAGAGATGAAAAACTTATGTGTAGCCTTAACTATTGTGAACAGCATTATGTTATGATAAATGATAAATGAAGCTGAAAAGGAGAGAGAGAGAGAGAGAGAGAGAGAGAGAGAGAGAGAGAGAGATAAAATGCATATGGCCATCGTCATTGCCTGCTGCAGTTCTGTTACGGCGATAAACCGTAGAGAGAGAGAGAGAGAGAGAGAGAGAGAGAGAGAGAGAGAGAGAGAGATGTAAAAACCAGTGTGTAACCTTAAGTAATGTGAACATAATTTTCTATCTCTCATGATAAACGTAGGAGAAAAGAAAAAAAAGAGAGAGAGAGAGAGAGAGAGAGAGAGAGAGAGAGAGAGAGAGAGAGAGAGAGTCCTTGGAAGGTACAAGAAATTCCGAACATACTTCCGCCGTGAGGGCCACTCGCGTTTTTAGAAGGATTTCGCTCCAATAAGACACGAAGCCCCCACCCCCGCTTCCCCCTCCACCAAAAAAAAAAAAAATAAAATCTCCCATCTTAACAAACAAAGTCTTTCCTCTTCATTGATGCTGAGAAGTTTTGCTTAATTTAAATAAATATATTATTCTGAGAAGTTATTTCCAATTTGTTGTAGATGATTCGTGAGAAGTTTTTCCTAATTTGTTTTCTTACATGATGCTGAAAAGTTTTTTCTTGTTTTTTTTTTCGTAAATGATGCTGAGAAGTTTTTCCTATTTTTTTCCCGTATTACTTAAGGAGTAATGATTAATTCCAATTTGTTTCAGCGATGGAATTCTCACTTGGATGCTCTCAGACATTTAAGTGGATGATCTTATAAGTCTCTTAATGAATGCCAGAGCCTATACTGTAAACGAGCCACGTCACTTCCAGACTTTCCATTGGATTATAACAGGACGTCATATTTTTTTACGTTTAGGGCAAGGTGAACAGCGCTCCAAAAAGCTATGGGGCATAACTATTAGCGTAGAGCATTGTAGACGACAGATTTAAATTGATGAACATATTTTCGATGTTATGATGGATTGAAAGGACAGAGGTACTACGTTACTGTGCTGTACTTTAGCATGGAACAGACAATATTTGAATGCATGACGTGCCAGTCTCACAGCCTCACCATTTTCCTGGCCTAAAGAGCATTCACAGCCAAAATACAGTGTCTCTTTCAATACACAGACTGCAATATTAATGAAAATATGCACGTGTGCAATATCAGTGACATTGATTTGAACAGCCACGTGGGCATTTCATATGACATCATGTTATGCCAGTCAACCTTCTCAGCTGACAGCTTACACCTGTCAAAATCATGCATACGGAAATGGGTCAAACTTCCAACACTTACTTAAATGCAATCTTTTTTATATCATTATTTTCTGAAATAAATTCAGCATTCTTGGCTTTTTTAACTATTATTAAAAAACTGCAATATTTCATTAAAAAAAAAAAAAAAATATATATATATATATATATATATATATATATATATATATATATATATATATATATATATATATATATATATATATATATATATATATATACAACAATAATGTAGAACATCGTACACTATTATTTACACCACATCCAAATTGTTTAAGTATAGTTGTGTACGATAGTTATTCTTTTGCCCTTTCTTGCAGTTACAGTCATTTACAATTATATAGAAAATAATAAAATAATGAGTCCATTAGATGTAAATATTTAAACAATAAAGCTCTACTGCAAGGCGGATACTCTATGGCATTATCTACTATAACACAGACACTGATAACAACATGGACATAATGTAATGTGTAGAACATACTGTGAATTATATTAGATAGGGCTGCTGTAACATGTAGGTACACCTAAATAGAACAGACAGATCTCAATCTGTAGAGTATTGACTGGATCAGTAAATTTATTATTTATGTATACATTCAGTGTTGACTGAAATTATGATCACACATAAATAAACCCACGTAACAGTGGTAATTGAAAATAAAATACATTATGTACAATATAAACAATGACAAGTACATGGGCACATTATAAATGCTGAAGTATCTTTGCTTCTCTGCTCTTTTTTGTTGCTTTGAGCAAATATTTTCTGGTCTCGAATTTGAAATATAGTAGAGCCTGCAGCGAAGACAAAGCTGGATGATGGAATTCAGAAGACTTCCGTCTTGAAGAGCTTGACAGAACGCAACCTGTCTGGCAGGTATGTACCTGCTACTTAACTTTTCCCAGCAGTTGAGACAGGATGTTGTTTCAGACAAGCAGACTGGGGATCAGCGTTTCAAACATAGGCTGAACAAGAAGCTGGCATTGTCAAGCAAGTTGCACTGATTTGGGAAAGTTAAGCTGCGTCAGAACTCACCACTACCAAAGGTTTTACAGTGTTTGCCATCACCCACCAAGCTAATAGTTATGCCCCTTTGCCGTTTGGAGCGCTGCACACTTTGCCCTGAAAGTAAACAAATATGGCTTCCTGGAAGTGATGCAGCTTTTATATATATTGGCTTTGTGAACGATCACAAATTTTTTAATGAGCGATATCAAATTTTTTTTAACAGGTGATCTCAATTTTTCTGTGGAAGATCTGAAATTTCTAAATGAACGATCTGAAATTTTCAGTAAATGATCTCAAAATTTTCTATGGAAGATCTTTCTTAATGGATGATCTTAAATTTTTTAATGGATGATCTTAGTTTCTCAAAGGATGATCTTAGTTTCTCAATGGATGATCTCACTTTTTCAGTGGATGATCTAGTCTCTTAGTGAATGACCTCAGTTTTTCCGTGGATGGTCTCAGTTTTTTTGGTTGACGATCTAAAAGTAAGTTTTGAATGGATGATCTCA
>NC_061109.1:60314278-60319278 GCF_015104395.2 Macrobrachium nipponense
TACAGTTTAAAAGATGATTATTTGAAATTCTGTCTTTAATTTTGTAGTAAAACTTGAACATGTTCTTCATAGTTATTTGAACTTAAAATAATAATAAGCAATAAGAAACCGATGAGAATTTTTATTTCCAATAACTAAAAGTATGATAATTGTTTGAAAACCATCATCATTAATTTACTGTGGTGCCCTGTATAGGTACAGGTTGTTTTAATTACTATTTATATCTGCTTGCCTTCAAGAACAAAAGACATTAGTTTCTAAGGATAAGTGTTTGTGCTTTGTTTCAAAATCGCCCAGTTTAGGTTCAATCATTTTCGATTTGTAAGAAAAAAAATTTTAAGGAAATCGTATTCTAAATGATTGTTTAATTTATTTTCAGGGGCTTATTATGCAACTTACAAATTTCAAAAGGTCTCCACATATGAATTTGAAAGCTATTTGACTTTGAAATTTGCTGTTCTAGCTTCTAAAGAGGTCTGTGAAATTAGGTTAAAGTTGCTCAATGAGATCGAATATTTTTTTTTCTTATTTTCAAGGGCTTATTGTGTAACTTACCAAGTTATATCAAAAGGTTTGCCCTTAGGTCATTTCAGAACTATTGGACTTTGGAATTTGATGCTCCTGCAGCTAAAGAGGACATCCGACCTTGAACGTTAGGTCCAGGTTGCTCAAACGAAAGACGATTTATATAGTCAGTGAAAATTCAGTATCCATTCAGCATTTTCAGTATTCCAGAACAAAAAAGAAAAGATAAGATTTATCATATTTATAGAAATTAAAATCAATTATAAGGAATAACAGTGAAAATAACCGAAAACGACAAACATTTTTGTCTATTCCATAGTTTTCGAGGTCGCTGAGATAAGTAATAACAACAGATTCCCTTCAAGTACAAGTTCACCCCCAATAGGAAGTGGAGTAAGAAAGGGGTGGGAAAGGGGGTGACATTTAAAAATAATGGAAAACGACAGATATTAGGGTCTAATCGATAGTTTTCGAAGACACTGAGAAGAATAGTGATTCTTCCGTGGTGAGGAGGGGTGGGAAGGGGGTGACATGTAGACATAATTAAGTGAAAACTACAGATATTAGTGTATTATCCATAGTTTTCGAGGTCTGAGATGAATAGTGACACTCCCGATTTTCCTTTAAGTCCAAGTTCAGCACCAATAGGAGGGGGGTGCGATGAAAATAAGAAGGGGGTGTCATATAGAAATATTAATACCCTTTAAGTCCATTTTCAGCATCGATAGGAAGTGGGGAGGGAGTGAGAAGGGATGAAGAATGAAATGTAAAAAATGGTAGATATTAAAGTCTACTACACAGTTTTTGAGGTCGTTGGGATGAATATACACCCTTCCAATTTCTTTTAAGTCCAAGTTCAGCCCCTGTAGGAATGGGGTCTGAGAAGTGGTGAAATATAAAATGTAAAAAATGCTGGGCAATGTAACTGAAGCAACTATCTTAACAGGAATGAGAGAGAGAGAGAGAGAGAGAGAGAGAGAGAGAGAGAGAGAGAGAGTTTATTGGTTGCCATTCAGAGGTTTCCTGGGCAGCGCCAGGTTGGCCAGCTAATATACATATACAAAAATGGCTGTGCGAGAAGTGCATTTGTGTACCTGTCTGTACCATACGTATTCATATGCAAAAAGTATTCATATGCAAAAATATTCATATTCATTGAAATACCAGTGCATCTCCCTTGGCAATGTTTAGCTCAATTCTTCCTTAAAGTAACTATATTAATATTTCCTCGTCCAGTCTTACAACAAACGTTCGAAAAGTTTAAAATTAAATTCATATAACTACAAAAATCAAACGTTTTTTTCTTGTCCCAGGGCTGAATTAGTATTCTATTACGCAGGTGTTTGGACAGAGTAAAAGAGAGAGAGAGAGAGAGAGAGAGAGAGAGAGACTTAAATACGCGTTCCGCAGCAGAAAACAACGAACGGGAAACCGTCAGGGAATGCTGATCTTAGTGCCAAGAATCGTTGGGGGTTGGGGGGGGGAAAGGGAGGGGGGCGGGCCAGGGATAAGTGAGTACCTTCACTGCAAAGAATCTGCAAATTCCAATATTGATATCTGTTCCTGCATCACTTTCTTTAAGGGTCAGTGGCCTTTTTTCTTTTTTCTTTTTTTTATTTTCCTTCTATTTCACTCATGCCATAATAATGGTTTTTATTACGTGTTCATATTCGATATTCAGTTATACATAATACCGCCTATGAAATAACGTGATTCTATTTCTGAAGGATATTTATTAAGATTATATAAGAAACAAATGTACATGTGTACATATTATATATATATATATATATATATATAGTAATTAATATTTATATATATATTATATATATATATATACATATATATAT
The DNA here is from genome assembly GCF_015104395.2 of Macrobrachium nipponense. NCBI lineage: Eukaryota > Metazoa > Arthropoda > Malacostraca > Decapoda > Palaemonidae > Macrobrachium > Macrobrachium nipponense. The sequence continues at coordinate 60,316,654 of NC_061109.1, forward strand.
ATATATATATATATATAATTATTCTGCATTTTACAGGAGATTACACTTCAAAGAGAATCAGGTGATAATAATTGTGATTAAATGAAATGAAAATGGAAAAACGAATAATAAGGAGAAAAAAATCACCATTTAACAAACGGTCGGAAATATAAAAAGAGAATAAAGGAAAAACAATAGAAGAAGCGAAAGATTGATAAACATGAAGAAGAAGAAGAAGTAGGCATATATATATTCATATATATATATATATATATATATATATATATATATATATATGTATATATATATATATATATATATGAGAGAGATATAGAGAGAGAGAGAGAGAGAGAGAGAGAGAGAGAGAGAGAGAGAGAGAGAGGAATAAAAACAAAGGACAAGCAACATGAAACCTGGGCATGGGCATCATGCCCAGCGTCTCTGCCCCGTCCATTGAGACCGACCGTATTATTTTTACCTGGACCAAGACCTGAAGTTTCACTCTCTCTCTCTCTCTCTCTCTCTCTCTCTCTCTCTCTCTCTCTCTCTCTCTGCGTGTTTGTGTGTGATAATATGTTTGTGTGGGTGATTTATATTTATGTAAGCACGCGTGTGTGCATTGTACACTTTTAAATCTTCTCTCTCTCTCTCTCTCTCTCTGAGTGTTTATATTTGTGTATATAAGTTTGTTTCTTAGTAAGCATGGCTTATTTATGTTTCAATGTATTCGTGCGCGCAGTCGCTTGTGTTTAGCACTGATCTCTCTCTCTCTCTCTCTCTCTCTCTCTCTCTCTCTCTCTCTCTCTCTCTCTCAACTCAGATATTACCGGAGAGTTCCATGATCGGACGAAATTGAACGCAGTTCATTTCAGCTTAATTCATCGAGAACAAAAATATGATGAAAATGTTCGTTCAGAAACCTTATTGAAATATTACTGTGCATTTATTAAGTTTTTACTAAATTTATTAAAATAACAAATGAAATTGAGCAAATGATTAAAAGATGGTCGAGAAGATGGTTATTCATAGCACGTGCATTCGATTCTATTTGAAAACCTTATGTCATATTGTAATTTGAAGAAATTTCAAAATCTCTTTTCAAAAACGAAAGAACACGGAATAACTTCCGTGCATAAATCCTTTCTAACTTTATATTAGGACTTACACAAATCAGTACAAGTATTTAACAAAACTGGTTGTAATGTGTTTAATGAATATAACTGTTTTGCAAAACTTGTTAAGGCATAAGGTTAAGAATAAATCGTGAAGATAAGTAAGTACTCGAATGTAAAACTTAATCAACTACACGAGGTGGAAATATGCCTCCCATCCCTTCAGAAACTCTCGCCTTGGTGAGATCTCGCCAGGTGAATTAGCAAGACTAAAAAAAAATGAATGGAAGAATTCCTAGGATAAATATCACCCCCTCTCCTCCCCTTCCATCAAATCTTACATTACGCAAACCCATAAATATACACTTCGACAGCGGTTATTAATAAACCATCCACTAATGCCCCAGAAATAGTCGACCCGCTGATGTGTCTCGGTTGCCAGATGTTTTTCTTTTTTTTCTTTTTGTCAGCCCAATCGACGTTAACTCCGGGTTGTGTTTGGGCGATCCTCGAGTTAGATCCACGAATTAGTGTATGTATGTATGTATTCTGTATGAGTGAATCTATCGCACACACACGCACATGTATACATATATATATATACTAGCGCACGCGCGATCTTATACTACGTAAAATATACGATAAACACTATTCATAGTTCGGATCGCTCTTTTATGCATAACTAATTCACCTTTATTTCGTCATGATCACTCCATCTGTCTGTCTTGGATTATTAAGCAAACGGATGTTTTTATGTATAGTTTTATCTTATAAAAATATAATATAAATATATAATATATAAATTAATATATATATATATATATGGTGTGTGTGTGTGTGTGTGTGTGTAATATATATATATATATATATATATACATATATATATATATATATATATGTGTGTGTGTATATATATATATAATATATATATATATATATATATATTTATTTATATATATACAAAAAGGTCCCAGATGAGCTATTACCCTGCTGATTACCGATATATATAATATACATAATAGATAATTTAACCTTTAATTTCGTCAGGGGGGGGGGGGGGGTGATCACGGTCCCAACTATCTGGACTTGGATTATTATCGCAAATGGGATTTTTTCATGATCAGACTCTTCATATATATATATATATATATATATATATATATATATATATATATATATATATATATAGTGATACAGGGCACAGGGAACTACTCCAAGCGACATATCAGAGGAAGACGGACGTCGGCAAAATAATAAAAAAGACAGCCTAGTGATGTGTGGTTTTCGTCCGTCTTCTTCTGATATATATATATATATATATATATATATATATATATATATATATATATACATGTTAAATTAATACAATTATTCAATCATCTATCATTCATTAATTTACCTGTTTATTTAGCAAAATATTTCTGATCCTAAAACTGGTCTGTACCCAATTTTGCCAGTTGTACTTTCATTGGTTTGTTACTTATTAAGTATGTTCATCTTCATACACATGATTTTTTATCTGCCTTTTATGAAA
>NC_061109.1:60334278-60346778 GCF_015104395.2 Macrobrachium nipponense
CTAGTGATGTGGTGTGGGCAGACATGGACAGGAAACTGAAAATATTTATTTTGTACTTGTTTTTGTAAATTTCTGATGCAGGAATAAGTCTGAAAATGACACATTTTTCGAGCATGTGTCATCTCCGCGTAAAAACATGAAGATATATATATATATATATATATATATATATATATATATATATATATATATATATATTATGTACATAGTTTTTTGGGGGGGCTTTGCCTGTAGCGTCAAAGTCATCATTAATATTAACTTATAAAGTCTCCCTTACTTTAAATTGTACTAAATTTTATAATAACTTTTAATGTCTATATTTATGATTTTAACTGTTAAAAATTAATCATTGCAATACATACGCAGATACCCTGTCGATCCTATTAGGACGTGAATATTGTGTAGATTAAATATAACGCTGCATTCATTATTAAATTACATTCTATCACTACCCGTCGTTGCGAATATATGCAAATCTATATTCCATCCATCTCCCCTATTACAACGTCCAGAATCATTTTAAAATCGAATTATGGTAAAAAAGTTATCACAAAGAGAAACGCATAGAAAATGGGGAGTTCACTCACGATGAGCAAATAATTACCATTTACGATAAATAATTTTTTTATCTTTGAAAGTTTCAGTGACTTTCAAGACGTCTTTGAGATGCGTGTGCATTGTTGCTCTAAAGTATAATGATCTGGCAGCTGGTTGGTCATACATTAAGGCTATTTTTTTTAATAAGAAAAACTTTAAAAATCAAGATAAGGAAATCCCTTATTCAACGAAAAATGGAAGAAGGTGTTATTTGCAAATTACATTTCGCTGATTAGACTAATTCTTGCAAAGAGTTTTGATCTTGTATCGATTTGTTTTGTTCAATTAGGATAGATTTTATCAAATTTTACCAACTACTTATTTTGTTTAGGGATAAAGATCATCAGTGAATTGAAGTTGTGTATGTGTATAAATATATATATATATATATATATATATATAATATATATAATATATATCTATATAGATATTATATATATATATATATATATATATATTTCAAGACTTATAAAGAACTTTTTTTCATGTCTTTTATATACGACGCACTTGTGTGTGTGATATATATATAGATATGATATATATATATATATATATATATATATATATATATATATATAGATATGTGTGTGTGTGTGTGTGTGTGTGTGTGTATGTATGTATGTATGTATGTATGTATGTGTGATGTATACACAAACACTATCCAATGTTCACTTCTCCATTAACAGCAAATGCACAGACCTCCTCAAGAAAGCTTTTGAAATCCCATCAAAGCCGAAAGCAGGCGCGTCGTGTATAAAAGACTTGAAATAAAGTCTTAGAAACCAAAAAAAATGAAAAGAAGAGATATTTCCTTTTAGTGACGAAACAAACAACAGAAGAATAAAGTAATGGAGTTGTGCATTCGTTCAGATAATAAAGTGAGTGAAAAAGATTCCCCCTTGAAAGAAACTTGTCGTATAGGAAGGTCTCGCATTTGATGAAATTCTGGAACGGAATATAATACGTCATTTATTTAACGTAATTTAATGTCTCATTAATTATCAGTGATAATCTTGATCTTGTCACTTTTCCAATTCTCAATAAATTCCCTGTTTTAACATTGATAAAATTATGTATTCTGTAGCGATAAATCTCTCGTTCAATTCTCAGTTATATTAATAATAATTTCATTAGATATGCCGGTTGTAAAGATTATAATTATCTAAATTAATTTCGTTACAGTAATGATTAATTTCTCGATTAAATTCACCTTGTGCAATTCTCAGTAATTCCGACACATTCTCAGTTATAAATATTCTCCTTCGATAAAAGAACAGGGTTTAGATAAGGTGCAATTCACGTACTAAGACTTGTAGTAATTATTATTATTATTATTATTATTATTATTATTATTATTATTAATTATTATTGGGCACAATTTTCAGTATCGAAAATGATGACAATGGTTGCAAGTCCACAATAATATCGCATGTGAAGTATAAAGTCTTTAATAGATAATAAAAGCTTTCGAACCCAGTATAAGATTCGAAAGCATTAATTATCTACTAAAGATTTTATACTTCACATGCGATATTATTGTGGACCTGCAACCATTATTATTATTATTATTATTATTATTATTATTATTATTATTATTATTATTATTATTATATTCAGAAGATGAACCCTATTCATATGGAACAAGCCCACGGGGGCCACTGACTTAAAATTCAAATTTCCAAAGAATATGGTGTTTATTCGAAGGAAGGGACAGAAGGTAAAAAGGAAGCACAGAAAGAAGATCAGTGTCGTGTGAGCAGCTGTGTGAATGTCAAGCTAGATAACCCAGTCGATTTGAGTTCGTAAACGGGAGCGTTTCTCTGACGGGAAACGAAAATATCAATGAAGCTCTCGTGAGCCGTTTATGGTCGTTGAGTACATCTATGAGAGTGTTTGTTAACTGAGAGAGAAGCAGATTTCTCTCTCTCTCTCTCTCTCTCTCTCTCTCTCTCTCTCTCTCTCTCTTTCAAACACACACACAGAACAAATCTGTGCATTTGTGAAATTGCGCGGGTTCATATTTGAGAAAGAGTTCTCTCTCTCTCCTCTCCCGTAGTAGTCATCTTGCTTGGTGAGACGTTCCTGGTCGAAGTCAGATTAATCAACAAATATCACAAGTTTAACATACGTCTAGAATTTGAGAAATATCTAGAAGTGTTCGTGAACTATCGGTGATAAGATTAGTGTGGAAATAGTAGGATAAAGCGTCTTCTAAGTTAGTTTATCAAGTGAAATACTGTAAATCAGAACAAGATGGCAGTAAGCTCCAACTGCGGAAAAAAATGGCGAGATTTAGCTTGCTTGGCAGATTCGCAATACGATGAGGTAGCAGGAAGGGAACTGGCATTTCTGATCTATGAAATCAGCAACAGTCCTAACCAAAAAGATACAAAATCATTCATAGATATATTAGAAGGATACAATCCTTCAAACTGGAACAAATCAAATGAAAACATCTTGAAAATAATTGAAGAAGTTCCAAATAAAATCCAAGTGGTCAAGAGACTCATAAAGAAAATATACATAAACCAACATATTCCGACAAAGAAAATGAATAAAGTGAACCTTGTGAATATCCTAATTGATGCATTAGGAAAAAGAATGCCAAAAGCATGTAAACTGTGTAAGGTGTGGTATAGCATAGTTAATCCACAAAACCTAATCAGAAAATGTGCTGCATGCAACATTCCGACCCATCCACAGTGTGCTGAGGTAATGCAAGATATGAGAAAAGACACAAGAATTTTTTGCTCAACATGTCTACCATGGATAGACAATGTTATTAAATCAAGATTGAATGTACAAATAGTTGAGGATGAAGAAGAAGAAGAAGAGAAGAAGAAGAAGAAGAAGAAGAAGAGGAAAACGTAAGAGAAGTAAACAAAACTGAAATGACAGAAAAGATAAGGAAGGAAAACAAAGAACAAGATAAAAGTATGGATGCAGAGATACTCATTGATACTACATATGAGGCTATAAAGCAGCATACCTACGAAGAAATAAATTACGATATGACAGCACAAAAGAAAATGCCGAAGAGGCTCTACCCAGATCTACACAATGACGGGAAAGAGGAAAAAATATACAAAAAAGACAAAGTCTTTTTTGTATATTTGGAGAAAAATGTTACTACAAACATCCTAAGGTATGTCACAACTATGAAATATATGGTAAATGTGCATACTTAGATGGATATGAGGATGATTGCAGAGATCTACATCCAAAAATATGCAAAAACCTAAAAGAAGGAAAAGGATGTAAGTTCGACAAAATATGTAAATATATGCACCCTGTAGCCATGAAAAATAATCAAATAAATAACCAATCAAGCAATAAAATCCAAAATAAGAAAGAAACAAATAAAGAGAGGAATGAAGAATATCAGGTAAAAGAAAAAAGCAAGCCATCAACGAGATATGCAGAGGTGCCAGCAAAAAATTTCAATGCATCAGCTCCAAGATTCTACTCAAGAGATAATAACTGTTTTTATTATGCAAGGGGATATTGCAGATATGGAGAAAATTGCAGATTCAGACACAAAATGAATAATTATGATGAAGGAAGAACAAATATTATGGAAAAGTTGGATTTTTTAATGTCAGAATTTCTGGAAATGAAAAAAAGAACAACATACCAGAACAGGAAAGAGACATGGGAAAATCCTTATCATTACCAATATTAAATGAAGGAGAAAACACGCAAACCATCATAGTGATGAATGCGCAGGGTTTAGTTACGAGTAACTCAAAAAGAAAAATAGAGTACTTAAGAACTAACCCAAATTGAAAAGAAAATAGATATAATGAATATAAGTGAAACCTGGTATTCCCAAGAGACTGGAATGATGATCAAATAAAAGGGTTCCAAACTTATAGATCAGATAGAAAAAATAGGAATCAAGGGGGAACCGCAATATGGGAAAGACAAAAAACAAGGAAAATATATGAGAAATATAGTAACTCAGAATGTGAACTAATAGCGGTAGAATTTGAATCTGAAAAATTAATGAACATAGTAATATATAGACTCCTAATACTAAAGAGTTTGACTTAATAATAGAAAAATTGGATGATATATGTAGAAATCACAAGGACTGGACTATTCTCCTATCTGGAGACTTCAACTTTCCTTTCGTAGACTGGAAAAGAACGAATAGGAGATTGTGGATGTACTTATACATATAAAAAAAGAGAGTAATAGTAGTGCAGAAGATAAGAGGCAATTCGAAAAGCTATTAGATATGCTACTAGAATACAACATTCAACAAATAAATCACCTGCCAACAAGAAAGGAAAATACTTTAGACCTAGTATTTGTGAACGAGATGAATTATGTTAAAGAAATAATAGTTTATAATGCGAGTATTTCAGACCATAATGTCATAGAATTAACAGTCCATTCCAAAGCAAGTGAAAACAGAGATAAGCAAGAAATGAAAAAGTGGGAAGGATATGGAAAATACAACTTCTACAGTAAAAATATAAAATGGTCAGAAATAAATGAAGAATTAAACAAAGATTGGGATAATATTTCGTAAGTGATGACATAAAGGTAAATACGGAGATATTATATAAAATATTAGAGAAAATAGTGGATAAATATATACCGAAGAAGAAAAGTAAACATCAGTCATGCATACCAAGAGACAGAAGGATCTTGTTCCAGAAAATCAGAAAGTGGAAAAAAGGTCTAGCAAAAAAAAAAAATGCATGGAAAGTTATAGAACTAAAAAGTAAGATAGAAAATGCAGAACAAAGATTATACAATCAAAAGAAAATGAAAAACGGGACTTGGAAGAAAAAACCCTATTAAATATCAAGCAAAATCCCAAAACTATTATACTCATATGCGAAGAAGATGAATAAAAGAAGAATAGAAATAGGCCCTCTAAGAATTGAAGGGAGATTAACGAATGAACAAAAGGAAATTTGCAACATACTGGCAGAACGATATAAGAGAGAATTCACCCCTAGAATAGATAATGAAGATAATGATATAGAAGTAAGGGATGAAAATAGTGAATATTTAGCTGACATAGATATTAATGAAGCTGATATTGTGCAGGCTATTAATGAAATTAAAAATGGAGCTGCTGCAGGGCCTGATGGAATTCCTGCTATTTTGTTAAAGAAAGTAGTTCATTCTATCGCAAAGCCACTTGCAATATTATTAAGACAAAGTGTAGATACAGGCAAGATTTATGATGAGCAACAAATTAGCATATATTACCCCTACTTTCAAAAGTGGATCAAGACTAGAGGCAAGTAATTATAGGCCTGTGAGTCTAACATCACATATTATGAAAGTGTATGAAAGGGTAATGAAGAAAAATATTATGAAACATTTAATAAAAAATAATTTGTTTAATAAAGGACAAACATGGTTTCGTACCCGGAAAAAGTACACAAACCCAACTGTTAGTCCACCGTGAGAACATATTCAAAAATATGAAAAGCGGAAATGAAACAGATGTGGTTTATTTAGACTTTGCAAAAGCTTTTGATAAAGTAGACCATAATATATTAGCGAAGAAAATTAGAAAACACAATATCGTGGATAAAGTAGGAAGATGGTTAAAAGAATTTTTACACAAACAGAAAACAGATAGTTATTGCAAACGACGAGAAATCGGATGAAGCCAAGGTAATATCCGGTGTGCCGCAAGGTACGGTGTTAGCTGCAATACTGTTTGTTATTATGATTGAAGACATAGACAATAATGTTAAGGATTCGGTAGTGAGTAGTTTCGCAGATGACACAAGAATAAGTAGAGAAATTACTTGTGATGAAGATAGGAACGCTCTACAAAGAGACCTTAACAAAGTATATGATTGGGCAGAGGTAAATAGGATGGTATTTAACTCTGATAAATTTGAATCAATAAATTATGGAGACAGAGAAAGAAAGCTATATGCATATAAGGGACCTAATAATGAGACAATCACAAATAAGGAAGCAGTTAAAGACCTTGGTGTGATGATGAATAGGAACATGTTATGCAATGATCAAATAGCAACTCTGTTGGCAAAATGTAAAGCAAAAATGGGAATGTTGTTACGGCACTTCAAAACAAGAAAAGCTGAACACATGATTATGCTTTATAAAACATATGTTCGTAGTCCACTTGAATATTGCAATATGATATGGTACCCACACTATCAAAAGGATATTGCACAAATAGAGAGTGTACAAAGGTCCTTTACAGCTAGAATAGAAGAAGTTAAAGACCTTGACTACTGGGAAAGACTACAATTCTTAAAATTATATAGTCTAGAAAGGAGAAGAGAACGCTACATGATAATTCAGGCATGGAAACAGATAGAAGGAATAGCAGAAAATATCATGGAACTAAAAATATCAGAAAGAGCAAGCAGAGGTAGATTAATAGTGCCCAAAACTATACCAGGAAAAATAAGGAAAGCACACAGGACATTAATCCACTACGCACCAGCATCGATAATGCAGCGTCTATTCAATGCGTTGCCAGCTCATCTGAGGAATATATCAGGAGTGAGCGTAGATGTGTTTAAGAATAAGCTCGACAAATATCTAAACTGCATCCCAGACCATCCAAGATTGGAAGATGCAAAATATACCGGAAGATGTACTAGCAACTCTCTGGTAGACATTAGAGGTGCCTCACACTGAGGGACCTGGGGCAACCCGAACAAGATGTAAGGTCTGTAAGGTAAGGTCACGTATAAAGGTAATTGTGTTATCAGAATGACTATGTATGTATATATGTATGTCAGAGAGAGAGAGCGAATTTCCTTAGTGCATGATCGTTCTTTGTCTCTCTCTCTCTCTCTCTCTCTCTCTCTCTCTCTCTCACACACACACACACACGCAAACATTCCACTAATGCAATTACTTTTGTGAGTCAGACAGACAAAGAGACAGAGAGGGAGAGAGAGAGAAAAAGCGGGAGGATCTTTACACACAACGTATGCCAAATAAAAAAAAATGAAGATAATCCAGAAATAAAACGATTATCAGACACTTGCCAATCCTGTGCAAGGCTTAATCGACACCAAAATTGCCTTACGAGTATTTTAATAAAACAATTTTTTTTACCTATTTATTTATTTATTTATATACTCGTTTTTTTATTTTTTATTTTTTTTCATTTTTAATTAGTGATCTCTGCTTGTATTTCCCATAACCTTCTGTTACTTCTTTCTAATGAACACCATACTCTATGGAAGATTTAATTTCAAGTGAGTGGCCCCTTTGGTGGACTTGTTCTATATGAATAGGGTTCAACTTCTGAATAATAATAATAATAATAATAATAATAATAATAATAATAATAATAATAATAATAATAATAATAATAATAATAATAATAATAATAATTTGTTTTAATAAAAAATATTTACTGAGGGAAATAAACTAAGCAAACAGTTACTCAAGGCATATAGCTTTAGATTTTTTATGTATAGATTCTCTTTACCAATATTCTGTATTTTTATTAATTTCAAACTTACTTTGAAACACAGGGGAATGAGAATTTTGATTATCATCCATTGGAAAAGTTAGTTATAATTATAGAACCTTGCGGTATTCTTTCATAGGACAATACAGTTTTGAAACAGTATGTTAAACATTGCAGGTAAATAATGCACATAGAAGTGATTTGTATTTTCATTAATATGCATATATTGTCCATCTCTACTTGTCCTTATTGTAATGCTGCACCTGATTCTAGTAACTTTCATATATTCATATCACATATTTCTCTTGATAGCCGAATGGATAAGTGGACTGTCTATCACTATATCGAAACCAAAAGGCAGAGGTTTATATCCTGGCTTGGGCAGACATTAATTGTAATATATATATATATATATATATATATATATATATACATATATATATATATATTATATATATATATATATATATATATATCACAACTGACTCCAAAGAAACGAAAGAGAAAATACCAGTCAAGATATCCGAACATAAATATTTTCGTCGACGCCACCATAGGTCTAATTCGGTGTCACCTCATATCTTTTATCCACAATAGGCCTACCCCATTAGCTGCCAGAAGGCGTGAGTCTCTGATTAAGGTTGGGCGGGGGAAGAGAGATTTTAAAAACGAACTTGACAGGTAGCTATAGGTTCTTCATTGAAGATAAATGGAATGGCTTCTGGTTGGTGGGAGACGGGAGTAAACATATTTTTTTCAGTAAAGTCATTTTAATTTTTCACAATTTTTTTTTCTTGTGGGATTGCCGTCTCTATACTTTTTCATTTTCATTTTCATTTTCTGGGAGCCGGTCGTAAATATTTATTTTCAGTAAATTTATCTTAATTTTCGCATTTTTTTTTAAATTTTTTTCTATGCTTTTTTGTGGTGGTCGTTTACTTGTGAGTTTGTGGGATTGCTATGTCTATATTTTTCCATTTTCATCTTCATTTTCTGAAAGCTGAGCATCAAACTTTATTTCAGTAGATTTATTTCCATTTTTCGCATTTTTTGTTTTGTTTTATCTATTTTTTTTTTCCTCTTTTCGCTTTTTTTTGCGTTTTTGTGGTGGTCGTCTACTCCTGAGTTTTTGGGAATCCTATCTCTATATTTTTTCATTTTCATATCTTGGGAGTCGGGGTTAAGCATCTCTTTCAACTATAAATTCATTTGAATTTCACACATTCTCCCCTTTTCTTTTTTATTTTTTATTTCTGTTTTAGTGGTCGTTTAGTCGTGTGTTAGTGAAAATGTTTTTCTTTGTTTATTTTTCTTTTAATGTTTTTAGAATGTTTCAATTTTTCCTTTTTATTTTACCATTTTTTCTACTTTTGAAATTGTGAGAACGTGTTTTTTATATTTTTCTGGGAGACGGGCCTAAAAAAAAATTTCAGTAATTTGATTTTACTGTTTTCATATTTCTTTTCCTTTTTCCTTTATATTTATTTATTTATTATTATTTTTTGTTATTTTATCTCGAATTTGTGATAATGTTTTTCCATATTTTTTACTCTCACTATTTTAGGAGACGAACATAGTTTTTTCGACATCTCAGAGAATTAATATATATATATATATATATATATATACAATAAGAGATATATATATATATATATATATATATTATATATACATATATATATATATATATATTTATATATATAATATATATATATATATATATACTATATAGATATATATATATTACCATTTTTCTAGGAGATGGGCATAAACATGTTTTTTAGTAATATTGTATTTATATTTTAGTAATTTTTCCCTTGTCCCTCATATATTCTTTTTTGCTTTTTTCGTGTTCGTTTATTCTTGAGTTTGTGAGAAATTTTTTTTATATTTTCCATTTTAATTTCTCAGATGTATTTACGTTAAATTTCTATCCTTGTTTCTTTTATCTGATATATTTTTGAGTTGTTTAAATAAGGTTCATGTTCACCCTCTATATTCATTTCCATCAATTTTTTCGTGTTTATTTAGCTCTTTCTTCATTATATTTCATCCTTTTTTTTACATTTTTTGCATTCTTGTCTGTGACGGATTCCTCTGTTGAACGTATGCAAGTTATCAATAATAACAATAATAATGAATTCGTAAGTTAGCGTGGGGTACATCGAGAGAGAGAGAGAGAGAGAGGAGAGAGAGAGAGAGAGAGAGAGGTGGGGCGGTGGGAAGAGGGAAAGAAAGAGAGAGAAAGATAGGTCTACAGAGAGTATATAGATATATTCATATGAAGGTGCAAGGAAGAGAGAGAGAGAGAGAGAGAGAGAGAGAGAGAGAGAGATTTGCAAGAATTAATATATAAATACATTCATATGATGGTGCAGAGAAGGGAGAGAGAGAGAGAGAGAGAGAGAGAGAGAGAGCCCTTACAGATGTTTATGTGTAAACAAACGCAACCCCTTCCCCTTCAAGTGTCTTTTATTTTCTCCCTTGATATTTCTCCATCTTCTTTTCCCTCTGCTTTTTCTCCTTCTTCTTCTTCTTCTTCTTCGTTTTCATATTCTTCACCTTCATCTTCTTACTTTCGTTGCGTTTTTATTGATCCCGTTAACTTTGAATTTGTTTGTTGGGTACATGCATCTTCACATCCCTTATTTTTAGCACAGTTGAAGTGATTATGAAAATTATACTTATTTTGTTCGTCTCTCATTTTGAGACCTGGTGAACGTTGCCTTTCAATAACTATCTCTGTAAGCTTGACCTGTGTTTTAAGGTCACGGTTCAATTTGAAATGCAAAATTTTAGCTATTTTTTTTTTTTTTGTATAAAATGCAAAATCTTGGCGTTTTCTCCCTGTCTGAAAAATGTGATGATTAAGGTAGGATTCTTTCATTAAATTTTCATCACATATAATTTGAGAGTGACGATCGCCTCTCAGCCATCTTTTTAACCTTGGTCGGTTTTTCAAGTGTCGACAAATATATTATTTATAAGTTATGAATAAAAAATAATTTGATTTTATAGCAAATACAGTAATAAAAAAAAGCAGTTGAAACACAGATGATATTATTCAGTATACCGTATTTGTCTGTTTGCCTGTCTGTCTGTATTTTAGAATCTAATTACTAGATTTAGACATAACTTTTTTGAAGTGTTTGACTGAAGACAGTGAAGAGTTTATTAGATTCTCAGGTGAATCCAAGTCCTGATGAAGGTTTTTCTTTATTATCTTCCGAGGATGGTTGGGTGGACAGGTAGGGGACAGGTTGAGGATGGTAAATGGCCTCTTTCCAAATAATTTTATAGCCTAGATTGCTTCCAGATCACCAACTAGTCTTTGCAAGAAGCATCTGAAGGGTACTTTTGAACTCTGATATTTCTCTCTCTCTCTCTCTCTCTCTCTCTCTCTCTCTCTCTCTCTCTCTCTATTGGCGCTCTAAAGGATGGGCAAATGATGAAGATAAGAAGGACATGAGGGGTGAAAATTTACGGAAAAATGAGATAGAATTGAAAGAAAGAGATGTGAGGGGAAATGAAAGTGGAAGCACGGAAATTAAAGAAAAATCACTGCAAATGCAAGATACAGAACTCTCTCTCTCTCTCTCTCTCTCTCTCTCTCTCTCTCTCTCTCTCTCTCTCTCTCTGAGTTGAACAAAGATGTTGAGGACATCTTTTGCAGTTCCCTGCAATCGTCTCGTGCCGCAAACGACCATCTACTTTAATAATTAACTGTTTATCTGTTGCAAACTGATCGATAAAATGATTTTTCTAAATCACATGTTACCTCGCCCGCCAACGGGGAGTTTTTTTATTTCGGGAGAAAAAAAAAGAAAAAAATCACACACACACAGAAAAGTGGTTGCTTGATGACAGCTCAAGTCTTCGAATAGAGTTTGGTCTATAATTGCCTTTTTTTTTTTATTTGCCTGTTCTATGTCATTTAGTGTAGACCAGCGGTTCTTAACCTGGGGGGTCATGACCCCAGTGTGGTCGTTTGGGGTTACTCAGGGGGTCAAAAAGGGTTCGGCTTTATGGAATTTTTCAAGGTTTTTGTTCGTGGCATTTCCAATAAACCATGGTCTTCCTATCATCTTGTTTCATCTTACCCATTCACAAGGCTCGACATTTCAAAATGTATTATCGGGGTTAAAGTCATAATCCGAAAAGTCTCGAGGGGGGCGGGCGCTGGGGGCGGCGTGTCAGAGAATGAAAATGGTTTAGGACCACTTGGGTAGCCTTACTGTTAGCTGTTAGTTGCAAATGTTATGCTGTGGTTATCCTAGTCTTATTAATTAAGTTTGAATATTAATTTTGCATTTAGCTGAAAATTATACACACGGTCTTTCCTTAAAATCCTGCTTCTTCATCGTTAATTTCTGTTATACACGTGACTGTGTTGACAATTTCTTCGTTTTCGTTAATACACAAAAACGTAAATACCTATGTACACTTTTCTTAGAAATGCAGTTTTTTT
>NC_061109.1:60351778-60359278 GCF_015104395.2 Macrobrachium nipponense
CGGTTGCTTCCTACTGCGTGTGTGTTCTTTTTACGTAACCTTGTTTAAATCATATATCAGTTGGGAAGTCAAGCTTCGTGTGCTCTGTTGGTGGGCTAGGACTAACACTGACCAAAACCGAGGCGCATCTTCCCCTTTGTTGTAAAACTGTGGGAACGTTTTTTTTTTTCTGATAACATTGTACAAAACTGATAATGTTCTTTGCTTTTTTATGTAAAAGTGTGGGACAGTTTTTTCTGCCAACATTCCACAAAACTGAGTCGCTTCTTTCCGGTTATTGTAGAACTGTGGGTCAGTTTTTTTTTTTTAAACACTCAACAAAACAGAAATCTTTCCCTTTGCTGCAAAACTGTGCGACAGTTTTTTTTTTTTCTGACAGCATTGCACAAAACTGAAGGTATTTCCTGTTCCTGTAGAACTATGGAACTGATTTTTTCTGGCAACATTGCACAACGCTGAACCTATGCCTATCATTTTCCCGCGGTATTCGCTTTTATACTGAGGTCACGTGCATGTACTGTGAATTTTTAAGCAAGCATATATATATATATATATATATATATATATAGATATATATATATATAATATATATATATATATATATATATATATACACACATATATATACACGCACACGTATATTTATACTCATATATTACATATGTTATATGTGTGTGTGTGTGTTTGTCTTATGCGTCCGTGTGTAAAATGGTAGTAGTCTGAGTACGCGCCTGCGCGCTTGCATTTACCCAACATTCCCACGAATGCAAGTCCAAGTATTTTTACACATTCCAACCCTGAGAAACAACATCCTTATCACAAGTGCCATTAACATTAAAAAAAAAACATGAACATATATCAGGAAAAAAAAATAGAATCTTTTCCTTTCAAATAACTTCGCCTTCGCGACGCAGGATCTCTCGTCCAATGAAAAATCAGAAAAAAACAAATGGAAAGTACAAAAAGGTATCGAGGAATGGACGCCCGCCGAACTAAAAATGGAACTGAATGCCAGATTGTGTTTCTTCTTCCCAAAGACTCTCTCTCTCTCTCTCTCTCTCTCTCTCTCTCGTACACACACACGCACACACGTTACACACACACACACACACACACACGATATATATATATTATATATATATATATATATATATATATATATATATATATATATATATATATATATATATATATATATATATATATATATATATATATATATATATATATATATATATATATATCTAACACACACACAAATTATATAAACCACCTAATTTGCGTTCCTCTTTCCAAAGCGTATCAAAATGAATTCAGAATTCAGGAGATATTTATCTGTGTGTTTGAGTGCATTTAATAAAGGCACTATGAAATCAATAAGCAGATATCGAGGTAAAATTTATTAAAGGTATTTTCTTCTGGTGAGCGCAAGCGCGCTTGGGTTCAGGTGTTTTCTCGTGTGCGCTCACGAGTGTGTGTGTGCGTTTGTGATTTTGTGAGTGAGTGAATAAGGTGAATATATGTGGGTATTACCAGTGGCGGCTCGTGGCTATCATTCATAGGGGTGTTGTTTATTACATAATTATTCTTTTCAAATTCCTAGATATTAACATTATTGACACACACACACATACACACAAACACTTTCTCTCTCTCTCTCCCCTTTGTCTCCTCACCCCCTCTCTCTCTCTCTCTCTTTTCACCTTTGTCTCTCCTCTCTCTCTCTCTCTCTCTCTCCCTCTGAGGAATGCAACAGAACCGCTGCCGAAAGCTACTATTTTGAATTTTACTCATTGAGATTAATGTGGTAATCATTTTTTCCCCACTTAGTACTGCAACTCGTCACTGAGTTGATTATTCTGCATTTCTTTTCATATCATCAGTATGGTAACTAATTTGATCACCATCGCTAATAGTACATATTGATTAAGCTTTGACGAATTTCAAAACACACCTTCTCCCGCCAACAGCTAAGCTAACACTGCTCTAGAGGGCAGTGCTCCCGTCACCGTTACGCGCGGGCTGGCTACCACATTATCACCCTGCTAGCAAAATGAGATCTGCTGAGCACCGCAGTTCCACATATTGTTTCAATTCATTTTTATTTTATTAAAACAAGAGAATGGCAATAATTTTTAAGGATTGTTTATAATCTATACTTAATTTCTCATATTCATGAATATATTCATAATTTTGTGCATATGTATATATATGAAATCTATGAGGGGTACTGCAGTTCCAGTCACTGGGTATTGCAATTTTTTTAAAGTTTGGTATAAATTTTTGTCGCAAAAATTAATTCCGTAAAAAAAACTTAGGAAATCTACATACTAAATAAACTATTAAGAATTTTTGAGGTTTTGAGTTCTTATTGATATTATTATTGTTATGAAGATGGCACCAATTTATATGGAACAAGCCCATCAAAGGGGCCATTGATTTAAAGTTCAAGGCCCTCAAAGAATATGACGTATATTAGGAAGTAAATACAAAAGGTAATGGAAATACAGAAAGAAGAGATCACTTATTAAAAAAAGGAATAATTTAAGAAATATTATAAGAAATAGTATTAAATGATAAAGCGTAATAAATGATAAAATGTAGTAAATATTATATAAATGCGAAGAGACAAATAAACACAAGCTAAGAACGAAACAGTATTGAATAAGAAAAATTCTCCAGCTGAATTACATTAAAATAATTGCAAAAACAAATTGAAATATTTTCTCCCCCTGAATAACATCAAAATATCAAAATCATTACGACATCTGTCATTCGTGATGAAATGCCTCATAATCACGTCATCAGTTGAACAGCGACTACTACGGTAGATGTAATTACTTTTATGACTCGAAATTCACGGCCAAATATCCCTTTGGGAAACTGTTAAACATTTCACTTCATTTCATTCAGTAACGAAGAAGGGGAAAGATATCCAATATGGCTGGCGTATGCAGGAATGTAATACGCTGTCCTGTGACGTACAATAGGATGCGAAGGACCGCGTAGGATTAGGATGAGGGAGATGGAAGGATTCCCTCCAGCTTTCTCGCTTCAGTTCTTAGTCGAGTTGAATTATTATGCCATTTATTTGGGCGAGATTCAGAGGTATATATCTCGCAGTCATGTGTATGTTTGCATAGGTAATGCGTACCATATATAATATTCAAAGTACATTTGCGTTATAAGTAAAAAGAAAGTAATAAATATATGGATATAATATTCGAAATACGTTAGATTGTAAGGCAAAAATTCGTAAATAAATAGTTAATCATCTTCTACTGTGCGAGAAAATTGTGCGAGAAAATTATACCAGAACCAAAATTAACCAAACTGTAATCTTTCAGACTAAACATTATCAATATAAAAGTGAATGATGACAAGGAATACAGAGGAAGGTAGGGATTTCCACATTCTGTTGGAGGTACTTCGTAGTTAGCATTGGCGAAGTCTTGTTCGTGAATTCGACGCAGTATCCGTGGAATTGCGAAGTGTGACGCCAATGTTCCCATTTCGTAATTCGAGTTGAACAAAATTTCAGTTTGAAATCTCGCCCGTCTAAGATATTTATTTATTCTTTGTCTTATTAAATTTTCATTAGATTGATATATACTTCCGAAATTACTTTCGACATAGTTAGTATTTTTATTTTGGATAATATGCACTTACTTTGTAGGTTTGCCATTTATTTGTGTTTTTTAGTTTTTAGAAAATGCCTCCCTAAACCTGCTCAGAAGCCGTTTAACCAAAATGTCAAGACAACATCCGGCAAAGGCCAGGTCAGAAATATTCCATAAGTGATAAGTAGTGCCATTTTTCATTTCACCTCTTTCGTTTTTGAAAAATTTGTTATACGAATAATTCCATAACTAGTAACCGAATAAACCATCTACTTAACGAAAACAAACCATAGAAGATAGAGCTATAATTCATCACTTACTCTTTGGTTTCTTTGAGGTTAAAGATATCCTAAAGTACGGTACAAAATATCAGTAACCTAAGATATTTAATATTGTTGACTATCTACCAAACGAAAGCAAACCATATAAGACAATAATTTAGTTTATTAATATAGTTTGTTATTTACATTTGACTCTCTAGTTTCTTTGCGTCCAAAGAAAGGATATTGAAGTACGGTACAAAATACCAGTAACTTCCGCATCAAATGAGCGCGTCTGCCAAACCCAAGAGGGAGTTACCATAATGGATAGTAGATATCATTTTTTTTTATGTTCAAATGTACGTCAAAAGTTTGTATTTCGACACACTGCCCAAAAACGCTAATAGCACACACACACACACACATCTGCGAAAAGGCCAAAGTCAAACTTACAGCAGGACCTGGGAAGAACAACACTCCATTTATGGATTATGAAACGGGAGATGTCGACAGCATTTTGTCGTAACTTTCACGCTTTCGGGAAGATCGACCAGGTAGAGTGCTTTGAAAGTTTCGTTTAAGGGGCAAGGGCAGAGGTGTGGTTGGCCTGGAAAAGGATGAAGGGTGGTGAGGTGGGAAATGAAGATGAGGAGAAGGAGGAAGAGGAGGAGGAGGCGGAAGACGGCTAAACTTTTTCCAGTTCGTTTTGATGCCATAACGTCACGTCTTTCGAACGAAGGGAAAGTCTTGGACGGAGGACCGAAAAAGTATTTATTATCCTGCAGCCTACTTGAGAATGCTGTGTGTAAATAGTGTGGCTTCGTGTACACACACATATATATATATCATATATATATATCTATTATATATATATATATATATATATATATATATATATATGTGTGTGTGTGTGTGTGTGTGTGTGTGTGTGGGTGACGCGTGTGCGTGTATGTATATGTGTAAGATATACATATATAATATATATATATATATATTATATATATATATATATATATATATATAAAAGACCCATGAAAATACTCTTATCAAGTAGTGAATGACAGAAGTTACATTGCCCCCCCGAATAATAGTGGGAGATATGCCATGGGTGTGAGGCCTGTTGGGTCACCGCTAAGTCGACGCTGGTTCTATTAATTGTCTTAATCCACTCATCGTTGCCTTAAGGAAGATATTGTCTATATGGTCAGAGTCCCAGCCTATATTGGAAAGGTTGAATCTGTTATCTTGTTGTTTTATAAGTGAAGATTCTACCATCTGACATTTGTATCGACAGCTGTTTTTGTATAAAATTCGGGATGAGTTCCAACCCATGGTATAATGGTTCGTGTTATTTATGTGATGGAAAATTGCCGAACTATGCTGTCCATATCTTTCCGAGAGAGATTATCCTGTGAATCCACAGTTTGACAATATTTTCCTTAAGTCAGCCATGAAACGTATTAAGGGCAAATCTCCCACTAAATATTTCTCCAATGTAACTTCTTCTGTCATTCACTACTTGATAAGGGTGGGAGTCAGTCCACCGGAATATAGTCTTTAACTTTAAAGCAGAGTGTTTTAATGGGCCTTTTATACTTGAGACGTATCCTGTTTTAACAGAAGGATTTATTTACATGAAATTATAATCCTTATTTAATCCTGTCTGAGACTGACAATCAAGCGGCTATACATTCAAGCACAGTGGGCTTTGCTTGTGCAATGAACTGATGATGAAAGTTTACTTGCAGATTATATAATTACCTAATGCCTACTTATCTTTGCTCATTATTTTATGGAGTTTATTATTGTTTATAAAGGTATGAGATTTGCCTTATTAGTTTTTTACCTTGATATTACCTTAATGTTTATCCTCGATAAATTTTAATAATAATAATAATAATAATAATAATAATAATAATAATAATAATAATAATAATAATAATAATAATAATAATAATAATAATAATAATAATAATAATAATAATACTGTTAAAGAGAATGGCAGAATTAAGCGAGTTGAATTTATATATTGTTTTTATTTTTCTATTTTTCTTACCATCCGCTCTCTGGTTCAGCGATGTTTCTGAGTAACTGGCCAATATACATATTGGGAATTTCCGAAAAATTGCTAAAATAGAAAAACAATTATGCCATTCTTTTAACATTATTTGCCCAAAAGTGAGTCTTTCACAGAAAAATAATAATAATAATGACTAAAATGGTGAAGAAATCCACAATATATATTATATATATATATATATAGTATGTGTGTGTGTGTGTGTGTGTATGTATATATAGTATATATATATATATATATATATATATATATATATATATATATATATATGTGTGTGTGTGTGTGTGTGTGTATATATATATATATATAAATATATATATACTATATATATAATATATATATATTTACACTTACACCGCTGTGGATTTCGACACCTATAACAATTATAATACAGCTTATCGTAAATATGATGTATACCCATTTATTTTTATTGTATAGGTCAAAGCCACTCAAAATGGAGGAAATAAACTCCAGTTTAGCAGTGTCGCGATGCAACCCGGT
This sequence comes from Macrobrachium nipponense, assembly GCF_015104395.2. Taxonomy (NCBI): domain Eukaryota; kingdom Metazoa; phylum Arthropoda; class Malacostraca; order Decapoda; family Palaemonidae; genus Macrobrachium; species Macrobrachium nipponense. The sequence continues at coordinate 60,358,237 of NC_061109.1, forward strand.
GCTCACATTAGAAAGATAGCTCTATGTAAGCATGAAGGAAGAATAAAGAAATAAAGAAACATTAATCAGGAGGGTAACTTACGTCCCAAGATCGGGACCGTCCGTGTCTCGACCTTGTCCATTGTATTTGCTGTGGATGCGGAAACGCAAATAATAATAACTAACTAATAAATAAATAATAATAATAGAAATAAGAATAATAATGATATAATAATGGAAGTTACTAACAGGTATCATCAGTGAAAGGCTATATAACTACCTAGAGGAGACAAACACCATTCCCCCACCCCCAACCAGAAAGGCTGCAGAAGGAAGTGTAGGGGCACAAAAGACCAGCTCCTGATAGACAAAATGGGTAATGAAGAACAGTAGGAGAAGGAAAACCAACCTAAGCATGGCATGGATAGACTATAAGAAAGCTTTCGACATGATACCACACACATGGCTAATAAGGAATGCCTGAAAATATATGGGGCAGAGGAAAATACCATCAGCTTCCTCAAAAATACAATGCGCAACTGGAATACAATACTTACAAGCTCTGGAATAAGACTAGCAGAGGTTAATATCAGGAGAGGATCTTCCAGGGGCGACTCACTGTCCCCACTACTCTTCGTAGTAGCCATGATTCCCATGACAAAAGTACTACAGACTACAGCAGATGGATGCCGGGTACCAACTCAAGAAAAGAGGCAACAGAATCAACCATCTGATGTTCATGGACGACATCAAGCTGTATTGGTAAGAGCATCAAGGAAATAGATACCCTAATCCAGACTGTAAAGATGTATCTGGGGACATCAGGATGGAGTTTGGAATAGAAAAAAATGCGCCTTAGTCAACATACAAAAGGCAAAGTAACGAGAACTGAAGGGATAAAGCTACCAGATGGGAGCAACATCAAACACATAGATGAGACAGGATACAAATACCTGGGAATAATGGAAGGAGGGGATATAAAACACCAAGAGATGAAGGACACGATCAGGAAAGAATATATGCAGAGACTCAAGGCGATACTCAAGTCAAAACTCAACGCCGG
>NC_061109.1:60374278-60394278 GCF_015104395.2 Macrobrachium nipponense
CGTTAGTGTATATTGATATCGATGTAAGACTCAATTTATATTAATTTCAGTACAAGACTAAGTGTATATTTACTTCAGTACCAAAGAATTAGTGTATAGTTTTTTCAATACAGACTCAGCATATACTGATTCCAATACAAGACTCGGTGAATACAAGACTCGGTGTATATTGATTTCAGTACAATTCTCCGTATATATATATATATATATATATATATATATATATATATATATATATATATATATATATATATAATATATATCAAAAGACAAGACTCGGTGAATTTTGATTTCAATACGAGACTCAATTGTATTGATTTCAACACAAGACTCTGTGCATATTTATAGCCATACAAGACTCAGTGTGTAATAAGATCAGCACAAGACTTTAAAAGCAAGTTGTTAGGGTTTTACAATTTTGTTACCATTTTGAAGTTAATTGTTCCTTAATATCAATGGAATTGATATTATCTGAACAGCACACAGCATGTCTTCAGATAGCCCAACAGCATTTCATAGTATCTTTGCAGCATTTTATTTTCGTGGCATGCAAAACGATTTTTAGGAGTATCCCACAGCTTCTGCCTCTTTACACAGCATCTCGGCACCATTTTCACAGCATTCTCATAACATCGCCAGAGCATTTCCCACCACTTACAGCATCACCAGAGCATTTAACAGCACTCTCATTGCATCCTCACAGCACTCTCATACATCTCCAGAGTATTTTCATAGCATCTTCACAGCATTTCCACAGCTTTTTCACAGCATCATAGCATTTTCACAGCATTTTCATAACATCTTCACAGCATTTTCACAGCACTGTCATAGCATCTTCACAACACTCGTAACATCGTCACTTCATTTCCACAGCACTCCCATAGCATCTCCAGAGCATTTTAGCAGAACTCTCATAGCATCTTCACAGCATTTTCGCAGCACTTTAACAGCATCTTTATAGCATTGTCACAACACTCATAGCATCTTTCCAGCACTCTCTTAGCCCTTTCACACTATCTTCACAACACTCATAGCATATTCACAGCATTTTCAAAACATCCAGTAACATAGTCGCTGCGTTGTCACAGCATTCACCAACTTTTTAACACATCCTCAGAATGTCCTCACAGTATTTTCGTAGCATCCAACAGAATTCATATATCATCCTCACGGCATACAACAGCATCTTCACGACTTTTGCACAGCATCATAACATCGTTTTCGCAGCATCTATTTTGTCGTGATGTCACAGCATAATCACTTTAACATCTCCATAATGTTCTAACAGCATTGTCACAGTCCCAACACCTTTTTAACAGCACTGACACAGCTTCTAATCTTATTTTCACAACATTGTCACAGCATCCACCAGCAACCAACAACATCTCCATGGCATTATCACAGCATTCCAACAGTATCGCCATGTTATCTTCACAGCATCTAACATTATCTCTTTGATACCATCATAGCATCTCCGTGGCATCCTCACAGCATCTTCATACATCCAACATTATCTCCATGACATCTTCACAGCATGCAAAAACATCTCTATATCTACACAGGATTGTCACAGCATCTATTATCTCTCTGTCATCGACCAGCACCTTCACAGCATCCAACAGCATCCCCATGTCATCTTCACAGCATCTATAACCTTCTCCGTAATATCTCCACAGCATCTAGTGTCTCTCTGTCATCTCACAGCATCCAGCAGCATCTTCATAGCATCTGCACAGCATTTCTCTTTCATCTGCACAGCATCCAATTTCATCTGCACAGCATCCAACTGCATCTTCACAGCATCCCTCCGGAACCAGGTGTCTAACTGGCTCACCTGGGGGTTTCCACGAATTTCTCCCCCACAGCTGTGTCTATTGGGAGCGCATGTGCCTCGGAGCTTCCACACACACACACACACACACACACAAATACGCACCTGCGCACACACACGCGCGCGCACTGACCCAGATTGCTGTATATAATTAAAGTAGAAGTTTTTCGTACTATAGCCGCTAGATTAATTGTCTGAGACACTATGCAGATGTTCGTTCGCGCATCTGTAAATGGGCACATTTATTTACACGCACACCTACTGTGATCTCACTTGCACTGTTGCAGAAACATTGTAAATTAAGTATTAACTTTGTAGGTAACCTGCTTTGGGCAAATATTAATACATGTGGTGGATGAAAGTGTATTTACACCCTTATCACTTGGCCCTAAGTCACCGAAATATTAAGAGGAACAAAATTATTAATACCAGGGTTTTGGAAACAAAATCCCCGAAATGAGAAACTGTTTTTGATGCTGTAAGGACCTTTTTCTATAAAATGGAAAAGAATTCTTGTAATGATGATAAAAAAAACTTGGCCACTCTGGGTCAACTTGCTCCCGATAAAAAAAAAAAAAAAAAAAAAAAAAAAAAAATACGTTTTTATGGACTGTTCTACTTACATGAAAACAGTTAACTGAGAAATAGGTTAGGGAATCTTGTGAATTGTTGTGGAATTCAATCTTAAGGAACGTGATTCATGAATTTCACAGAGTGCTTTCGGTGTTGATGTATGGCGCCACATTTAGCAGAATCTGTTTAATAAATAATAGTAGTTCTTCCTCCTAAAAACCCTTGACCTAACCACAAAGGCCTAACCACAGAAAATGCACTATGCTTGACGCCCACAAACGTAGTCAAACTTAACCCCATCCCCCCCAAAATCTTTATTGTTGTAAACAGTCCTGGCGTTATTTTTTACGTCACTTGTGGAATTTAGGCCAGCGTGGTTAACACACATTTTTTTTCCTTCTCTCCCACTCTGTCTCTTCTCAATTTCACTACCTTTGAGCCAGTTGTCATGTTAGGCCTAACGTTTATGCGTATTTATTTTGGAGTCCCGAGGCCAACATCGTGAGTCACCTTTTCTTTCGTTTCTGAGTGATGTTTTAAGTACGAAAGGCATTTGCGTAGATACGCCACATACGCCGGTATTTGTAGAAAAGCTTGAGTGTAGTCACAACAAGACCAGTGCTTAAATCTATTATTTTGGGCATTTTTGACCATGTGCATGTATGAGAAACAATACTGAATTTTAAAACCCTGTGGATGAATGGTGCTCTATCCCATGATTAGCTGTAAACTTTGTTTGTAGGCGTTTCTAACTACATTAAAGCTCATTTTCTTTAGCTCATTCCTTAATTACAGAGTAGTCTTACCATATCATCTATATAAATGATCAAGAGCTTGCCTTATTACTTTATAAACTGTGGAAAGAATAATGATGACTTATGTAGTAACACTGAAATAACATTATTTTAAACTTGTTTCTTTGATCGGTTCGTACATACTCTGAGTAAAATTCAGTTGTGCTTATTTATGTTCCTTTATTATTAATTGCTTGTTTCTTTTATCTTCTTTCATTTTTGTTACGTTAAAACAGTTAAGTAATCAATCATTTTATTTATTTATTCATTTAGTGAAAACACATCTAATGCTAGCTGGGAGATTCTTCCACACTTTTATTTTTTTCCGTGGTGGACTGAACAAACATTACCATAGAACTAATTTTATCTATTTTACCACTAACCAATTTGTCCTCTGTAAGTAGGATAACTTATAAACTATAATTTTAGATGCAATTCTCCAGATGAATCTAATTGTGAAATATAAAGCCTTTTTTCTGTTCAGAGAGAAATATGTTCAACGATTTTCTCTCATCCAGGATCTTGTATTTGTCATTGATTTCCAACGCTAAATTTGTTTTTAATGTTTGTTGGCAAATGACATAAGGGATCCTGGTGCCTCGTTCTTTCCCATAAGCATTTAATTTACAAAAATTATGCCGAGCCTATGGGTGACATATGCAATAGTAGCATAAGATTATCATTTGATGTGTTTTCTTTTAGATAAAAAATTAACAAATTTTCGCAATCCCTGGATGAATTCTAGACCTTTAGACAAACGGATTCAAGTAACACTATACTCTCCGCGTAATTGCTTCGACGGAGATGAAAATGTCTACGTCTGTCTATTTGCCAAGAAAAGACCATAAAATAATTATTTCATGTTTACTTCACTTCTTAAATAATCAACAACAAACAAGAATTCAATTGAAAGACATGTTTTCAATAAGCCTCTCAATTAGATGCGATCTGAAGCCTCCCCTTCACCTCACCGCGAGAGAAGTACCCAGGTTGCTAACTTTGGCTTCGTCAAAGAGCTAAAAGTGGGAGGAGGAGGAGGAGGAGGAGGAGGAGGAGGAGAGAGGCCTCCCACTTTTAGGCCTTGACCCAGTCTCTTTCTCTCTCTCTCTCCCATTTTTTTTCTCAACGTCATATGCTACAACTTGGGGAATGCCTTCTTGACTCACTCAAGTTTACCGGTTCTCTCTCTCTCTCTCTCTCTCTCTCTCTTCTCTCTCGTCTCCTCTCCTCTCTCTCTCTCTCTCTCTCTCTCTCAAGATTATATTCATAAGAATCCAGTATATTCTCCCTTTCCGCAGTATAAAATAAATCTTCGAAAGCCGTGAGAGGTAGTTTCGCGCGAATGCGGAAATAATTCACACGGTTTCACAGTTTCGCGTCTCAGTGCTTCTCAAGTCAACGACGCCACAGTTCTACGTCTCCTTTCTCTGTCTCTCAGCCCCTTCTCCACTATATTTATCTCCGTTCCTCGCATCGTTTTCACGCCCCCCAGTGCGGTGTCGTAAAAGAGAAATAAAAAAAAAAAGTTAGAAAAAATCGACAAGAGGAAAAAAATGTTGAAATGTGGCCTAGTGAGGGGAAAAGAAGAAAAAAAAATCTTTCTCGTGTCACGAATGAGTTCTGAGGGGAGTTAGTGGGTCAAGGTCTTTCGCGATCTGAGCCCCGAGATGACAGCTGAGGGATGCACTGTTTCTCTCTTTCTCTCCTCTCTCTCTCTCTCTCTCTCGTTGCGCAGTCTATTTCCTGTACGTTCTTTCTGTCTGTTGTCACTTTATTTTTAAGAAAGCAGAAAAATACTTCTCTACTTCTCAATACTTCTCATCGTTACCTAAACCGGAAATATAGGCCTAATCACGACTTCTTTCAGCGACCTCTATCGACTCTCTCGCTAAACCGTTGCCTGATTTAGGTGGCTTTGTGAAAGCACGGGCTTTCGCTCTGTCAGTTTTGACCACAAACAAGCGGGAGGTGGTTGACAAATCAGCTCTTATCCAGTGAGGAAGGTTTACACCTGATCATGAATGAAAGTAAACTGGGTTAGACTAATTCATGGGTTATGTGGCGGAGACGAAGAGACGGAATTCTAAACAAGAAGACTTACTTTTCAATTTTTTAATATTACGATGATTTTTCAGGAACGATGATTGAGAATTTGATCGCACATAGTAAAATCATTCATTTATTTAGCTCTTTTGAAAATGGCTATTCGATGAAGGTTTACATAATTTGTCACAAGGTTTTTTTTTTGTCATTTCTGACTTAATTTTGTATGTACTTAACAAGTCTACAACATACAACCGTTTCGCGTACTTGTAACCATCTTGTAAATACTATCTTGTAGATGCAGTTCATTTCAAGCATACACTGTAACATAAAACCCATTTGGTTTACATAAATCTGTCTTTAAATAAACCTAGGAACGATATTTCTATTTAAAATGTTTCTTCGCTTATAGGACTATGACATGTTTTACACCAGAGACGCCTCTCGGACAGAGGCGAAAGTAAAAGTTTGGTTATAAAAATTCAAAATATTCCTCTCCAGTTTTTATGCATACGTTCCTTTCTCCCATATTTCGTACAGTGTCAATCAACTCTAATTCTACTCATTTTGATTTAAATAAAAAGCCGTAACTTTATCGCTCCCAGTTTCGATTAACAACAAAATAATAAAAATGGTTATTCCGTAAAAAGTCCAAACCTCTGGACTTTTTACGAAAAATAGACTGAATTGTTAATTAATTTCAGCTGGGTTCCTTAGTTCTGTAATGATACGCAATCATTCACACACACGCACACACACACACACACACACACGCACGCACGCACGCACGCATGCCCCCCACACACACACTCACACACACACACACACACACACACACACACACACACCATATATATATATATATATATATATATATATATATTATATATATATATATGTGTGTGTGTGTGTGTGTGTGTGTGTTATATATATATATATATATATATATATATATATATATATAGATATATATTGTATATGACAAAGACGTATTTATTTGAAATAATTATTTGTAGACGGTACCTACTGAGTCTTTGACTTCAAAAAAAGAATTATTTCTGAAGGCTCCTTGTGTTATCACTTTATTTTGTGTTTGATATATATACACATATATATGTGTATAGAAACATAAATAAATTAATGAAAAAAAACAGACAAAGCAATACATTTTTGAGGCAGTTCCTTTATAATTTCTCGAAAATCATCGTCATTTTCGTTTTAGTTGTGTTATGAATTAGGTGCGTTCTACTGCTCTTCACAGATACGTTTAATCAACAATATTTCGTTTCAGTAAATCATAAAGGAAAAACTCGGAACCTACGACATGTGTGAAGGGAAATTTCAATATACCTTAAGATGAGCTATAATAATGTCCCTGGGTCAGTAGACTTCAGTTTGTCAAATAGATTATGCGTTTTTGTTAATCCTATTAAGGATTATGATTATTGATTAATATTACTGATGCAAAGTAGTTCTAACTATATTATGATAACAGTTCTTTCGACTTCTAGTTAGTTATACAGCTTTTGGGGCCTAATTACTGATTTGGGGGGCTGTCTAATTACTAACTAGGGGGTTTGTCTAATAACTGATTTTGTGGGGTATCTAATTACTAATTGGGGGTGACCTTCTAATTATTGATTTTGGAGGGGTGTCTAATAACAGATTTTGTGTGGTGTCTAATTACTAATTGATTTGAGGGTAGTGACTAATTACTGATTTGGGTGAGGAATGTCTAATTACTTTAGGGAGGAGTGTCTAATGAGAGATTGGGAGGGAGTGTCGAATTACTGATTCGTATGGAGTGCCTAATTACTGATTCGTAGTGAGTGTCTAATTACTGATTGGGGTGGGGAGTATCTAATTACTGATTTGGAAGAGGAGTGTCCAATTACTGATTTGGGGGTGTCTAATTACTGATTGGGGGAATGCTTAATTACTGGTTGGGGAGTGTCTAATTACTGATTTGTGTGTTTGGCTAATTATGATTTGAGAACTATCTAATTATTGATTTTAGGGTAGTGTGTAATTACTGATTTGCAGAGGAGTGTCTAATTGCTGAGTTTAAGGTAATGTCTAATTACTAAATTGGTGGAGGAGTAATTACTGATTTTTGGGGGATTGTCTAATTACTGATTTGAGGGTAGTGTCTTATTACTGATTTTAGGGAGAGTGTTTAATCATTGGTTTGCGTTGTGAAGTGTCTAATTACTGATTTGGGGGTGTCTAATGACTGTGGGAGTGTGTCTAATTATTTATTTAAGAGGTGTGTCTAATTACTGATTTGGTGGTGTCTAATGACTGTGGGGGAGAGTGTCTAATTTTTTATTTAGGGGAAAGTGTCTAATTACTGATTTAAGGGAGTGTCTTATCACTGATTTGGAGGAGTGTCTTATTACTGTGGTTGAGAATTTCTAAACCCTGGAGTGTTTGTTTCTATTACTGATTGGGATGGAGTTTCTAATTACTGTCGGGGGAATGTGTAACCATGACTGATTTGGGAGGAGTGTCTAATTACTAATTGGAGGGATGGTATTGTCTAAAAGTGCCTAATTACTGATTTGATGGAAGGGGGTGTCTAAAAGTGTCTAATTACTGATTTGATGGAAGGGGACGTCACAAAATGTCTAATTACTGATTTGACAGAAGGAGGTGTCTAAAAGTGTCTAATTACTGATTTGATGGAAGGGTGTGTCTAAAAGTGCCTAATCACTGATTTGATGGAAGGGGGTGTCTAAAAGTGTCTAATAACTGATTTGATGGAAGGGGTGTCTAAAAATGTCTAATTATATACTGATTTGATGGAAGGGGGTGTCTAAAAGTGTCTAATTACTGGTTTGATGGAAGGGGATATCTAAAAGTGCCTAATTACTGATTTGATGGAAGGGGGTGTCTAAAAGTGTCTAATTACTGATTTGATGGAAGGGGTGTCTAAAAGTGTCTAATTACTGATTTGATGGAAGGGGGTGTCTAAAAGTGTCTAATTACTGATTTGATGGAAGGGGGTGTCTAAAAGTGCCTAATTACTGATTTGATGGAAGGGGGTATCTAAAAGTGTCTAATTACTGATTTGATGGAAGGGGTGTCTAAAAGTGTCTAATTACTGATTTGATGGAAGGGGTGTCTAAAAGTGTCTAATTACTGATTCAATGGAAGGGGTGTCTAAAAGTGCCTAATTACTGATTTGATGGAAGGGGGTGTCTAAAAGTGTCTAATTACTGATTTGATGGAAGGGGTGTCTAAAAGTGTCTAATTACTGATTCAATGGAAGGGGTGTCTAAAAGTGCCTAATTACTGATTTGATGGAAGGGGTGTCTAAAAGGGCCTAATTACTGATTTGATGGAAGAGGTGTCTAAAAGTGCCTAATTACTGATTCAATGGAAGGGGGTGTCTAAAAGTGTCTAATTACTGATTTGATGGAATGGGGTGTCTAAAAGTGCCTAATTACTGATTTGATGGAAGGGGTGTCTAAAAGTGTCTAATTACTGAATTGATGGAAGCGGTGTCAAAAAGTGTCAATTACTGAATTGATGGAAGGGGTGTCTAAAAGTGTCTAATTCTGATTTGATGGAGAGTTTGTGATGAGGGGCGGGGAGTGTCTAAAAATGTGAAACCTGAAAATGACTGATTGATGGAAAAAGGGGGTGTCTAAAAGTGCCTAATTACTGATTGATGGAAGGGGAATGTCTAAAAGTGCCTAATTACTGATTGATGGAAGGGGAATGTCTAAAAGTGCCTAATTACTGATTGATGAGAAGGGGGGTCTAAAAGTGCCTAATTACTGATTTGATGGAAAAGGGTGTCTTAGTTTTGCCTATAAAACGGATTTGATGGAGTTGTACTAAAGTGCTAATTACTGGATTCAAAATTGGTAGGGGTGTTTATAAAAGGGGGTGCCTAAAATTACTGAATTTCATTGGAGAGGTGGGTTGTTCCTAAAGTTCCTAATTTACTTTGATGGGTGGAAAACAGGAAAAGTGTCTAAAAGGGGGTGTGTCCTAATTACTGATTTTGATGGTACGGGTGTCTAAAAGTTGTCTAATACGATTTGATGGAAGGGGGGTGTCTAAAAGTGTCTAATTACTGATTTGATGGAAGGGGGTGTCTAAAAGTGTCTAATTACTGATTTGATGGAAAGGGGTGTCTAAAAGTGTCTAATTACTGATTTGATGGAAAGGGTGTCTAAAAGTGCTTAATTACTGATGTGATGGAAGGGGGTGTCTAAAAATGTCTAATTACTGATTGAGGGAGGGGAGTGTCTAAAAGTGTCTAATTACTGATTTGATGGAAGGGGGTGTCTAAAAGTGCCTAATTACTGATGTGATGGAAGGGGTTGTCTAAAGTGTCTAATTACTGATTTGATGGAGGGATTATCTAATTCCTGATTATTCGTCTACTTACTGATATTGATAAGTCCCGAATTGAGCATGGAGAGCTGGAGGCGATTGGGCAGGAGTGAGACGGGGTCCTTCGAGTGGCGGACCTTGTTCTTGGACTTGTCGTGGAGTCTGGAGGCCGACTTGGACCGGCCCTTCTTCCTCTTGCCCCCGGCCGCGTTTTCGGCGGCCACGACACTCGGTTCGGCCGAGGACGAGGCCACGCTCTCGTCAGCGGACATCGCATCCCTATCCCGCATCATAACTCGACTTTGGTTTCACTTTGGACACCCAGGAGGAGGAGGAGGAGGAGGAATGAATTCCCGAAGAGGGCACGAATGGTATCGAACTCCTTTTCACTTCGAGGACAGCCTCCGTCAGCTATCTCTATTTACTTATTTGATTTTCTTTCTAGATATACTATTCCTTTTAAGAACGCCCCTTGAACAAAACACTACTTCTTTTGCACTTTTTCCGATATGAAACCTCCCCCCGAAACACTCCAAAGGGCTGCTTCAGACGCCTGAGAGACGATGATGATGATGATGACGACGACGCCCCCCTCGGTACCTCTCCACCGCCCGGAGAACACTCGGCGACGGCACTGTTCGAATCATCAGATTTCACTACTCACTACGTCGGCCCTTCTCCCGAAGAAGACAGCAGCGATCTCCTCTTGTCGGGCTGTCTTTGAGAGGAAGGAAGGACGGACGAAAGGAAAGAAGGGGCAAGCTTTCCTAAAGGCACTCACTCCCCTTCTACTTCTACTTCTACTCCCTTTTCTTCTTCTTCTTCTCCTCCGGCAGGAGGGAGAACGCGGCGGCGGACGATCACTGAGACTATAAGAAGCTAAGAAGAAGAAGAACCCTGACTCACGCACTCATTTTCCCCCAACAGGTATATATTTCCACACGTCCAGGCCCCTCTGTTGTGGCTATTATGCCGAACGGGACGACTCTCGAGGGGGGGCAGGCGAGCGGGCGGCGCGCCACTGCGAGACGGACAACGCGCGCGGGCGGGCACACACGGGCACGTCTTCAGATGGGCAAATCCCAGGGTACTACTGCAGCACCCAAGGCTCGCTAGGCCCTGCCTTTCCTCCTCTGCTGGTGATGGCTGCTGCTCTAGCTACCCACACCTCCCGCAGCTAAAACCGTAGGTTGAAGAACCCGGTACAGAAGCCAAGTATTTGGTGCACACCACACACGCACGGCGGGGCACTGGGACCCCTGAAAAGGGGGTAGAAGGATTGGGGGAAGTGGCCCGGTTCTACACCCTACGTACACTCACTGGCACCTACTTCCCTCCCTCCTCTCTCCTGTGCCACCACACAACCACCTCTACCACAATCACTGGCTACAGACACACGCACACACACACACACACACACACACCTCACCTCCCTCACACCTTAATTCGCGCATTCTCGTGCTCTCGGTCCTTTGTGAAATATCATTAATCACAAATCTCCCCCTTTTTTAGCCGGATTTTCCTTTATCTGTGCTTCAAGTTACCTGTGTCCTGAGGGAACGAGTTTATCCTTGTCATCTCGATTCTTATTGTTTCTTTACTCTGGTCCATATTCCCAAAGACTTAAATCCCTTGCCTTCCCTTCCCTTTAAAAAAAAAAAAAAAAAAAAAAAAAAACTACAGTTTATAAAATTCAAAAAGGAAAGGACTAACCCTCTCTTCCATTAAAAAAAAAAAAATTATAATTTATGAAAGTCAGAAAGGAAAGGACTTGCCCTCCCGTCCATTCCAAAAGAAGAAAAAGGGTGCAATTATAAAATTCAGAAAGGCAAGGACTTACCCTCCCTTCTACTCAATATAAAAGAAAAAAGGTACAGTATACAGAATTTAATTTATAAAATTCAAATATGAAAGGACGTATCCTCCCTCCCATTACAAAAAAAGAATATGATTTATATGATTCTAAATGGAAAAGACTTGCCCTTCCTCCCATTCAAAAATAAAGAATATAATTTATAAAATTCAAAAAATTAAAAGTCATATCTGTTAAATTCTCATTCTGGTTGTCTACGAAGCCCTTATATAATTATAAGAAAAGAGGCTACCTGTAAGTTCTACGTTAGTTATAGTAATCAGGAACTTGAACCTCATGTCAGGTGAAATGAAGCCATTTGATTTTTCTTTAACAGTAGACATAAACTATTAAATTTTTTCATTTTCTATTATTAATATATTGTTGCTGGTTCAGCTAGCATGTTGCCTGCGAAGTGCTTTCTCCGATTTTAAAGAACCCTGCTTTAACATTATTTAAACTTTTCTTTGGTAATTTGTTACCTTCAGCTTAAGATTCATAAGGCTTTTGATATATGTATATATATATATATATATATATATATATATATATATATATATATTATATATTATTATATATATCAAAAGCCTTATGAATCTTAAGCTGAAGGTAAACAAATTATTCCAAAGAAAGTTTAAATAATGTTAAACTTTTCTTTGGTAATTTGTTACCTTCAGCTTAAGATTCATAAAGGCTTTTTGATATATATATATATATATATATATATATATATATATATTATATATATTTATATATATAAAATATATATATATATATATATATATCAAAAGCCTTTATGAATCTTAAGCTGAAGGTAACAAATTACCAAAGAAAAAGTTTAACATTATTTAAACTTTTCTTTGGTAATTTGTTACCTTCAGCTTAAGATTCATAAAGGCTTTTTTTGATATATATATATATATATATATATATATATATATATATATATATATATATTATATATATATATATCAAAAGCCTTTATGAACCTCTTAAGCTGAAGGTAACAAATTACCAAAGAAATGTTTAAATAATGTTAAAGCAGGGTTCTTTAAAATCGGTGAAAGCACTTCGCAGGCAACATGCTAGCTGAACCAGCAACATTATATTAATAATAGAAAATGAAAAAATTTAACAGTTTATGTCTACTGTTAAAGAAAAATTAAATGGCTTCATTTCACCTGACATGAGGTTCAAGTTCCTGATTACTATAACTAACTTAGAACTTACAGGTAGCCTCTTTTCTTATAATTATATAAGGGCTTAACATCAATTCAATAATAACTGGAGAAATATTGAGCTAATAAAATTGATAAAATTGTGACAGATATTTTTATCAAGGAAAGTCAGTCGTGCATATATGATGCCGTAGACAACCAGAATGAGAATTTATATATATATATATATATATATATATATATATATATATATATATATATATATATATAATATATATATATATAAACTTTAATGAAACTTAGCTATGGAAACAGTGACATATCTTCACGTAAATGACAGTCTTGAAATACCTTATATTCTCTTGTTCAACAACTTTACTCTACGAATATACGACATTTTTGAGCAAACATTAAATTTCTCTTGTGACCCAAATAGTTTACTCCACTCTCGGGACGTTAAAAACATTTTCATGAAAATGAACAGAAGTGTATGAATAATGACAAGGATTATTTTCCTATGTTCATCAGTGAGTAATATACATGTCATGTCGACTCCGTAATATAGGTATTGTTAAAGTTATCTAGTATAATGTTGATTTATGTATGTGATCTTATTGTTGAGGGAAAACATTTACATATAGTAATAATTTCGAGGAATTTTTTTTTTAAATAATACGTTTACGAGTTATATAAATGTATAATTCTTTTTATTGTGTTCTGAAACACGTCACCTTTTTGAGCGAGAATGAAAAAACATTTTTTTATCCGATGTGTATATGAATTTTTATTTTTTTATAGGCCCATTTCCCTTACTGTAATGGGTAATTGCAGTAATCTACAATCTCATTTTTCTTTGAAGTTTGTTATCCAACTCAATATCTTTCTATTACTAGGAAATTCAATGCGCATTCGTAATTCTTTTTCAAATATGTTAATTTGCCCATTCGTATTTTTGCATCAGAACAAAGTTAATATACTAATATATATTTTGTATTAGTTTTATATTAACTGTCCTAATTTTCGCATTACAGTACAAAGAATTATATATATTCTTACCTCTCTGTAAGTCATAGCTTCACCCTACTTATTTTCAAATGACTATTCCTTTCAAAGACTGAATATACCTAGGTCATTTCTCTCTCTCTCTCTCTCTCTCTCTCTCTCTCTCTCTCTCTCTCTCTCTCTCTCTCTCTCATTTGCTACGCTGTCCTGATAACGTGCAGTAAATTTATCTCTAAATACTTCTCTAGTTTGTGTGGCGTGAAACAATACGTAGGAACAAAGCCTTTATATAATTGTATGTCATTCTCAATAATTTTCGTACTCAACATCATTCTGTTAATTATTGCAGTATGATCTCCAGGTCATGTTACATCAAATGCAATCTTAGTTGCATTCACGCACGTGTGTAAATGTGTAAATAATTGTAAATTTGACGTGGGTCCTTATACAACATCAAAAGAAAATGGTAATTGATATTCAAGTTTTATGACAGAATTTATATATCCTATAATACGACGTATTGGCTGTCTTTGTTTTTAAATTCGTAATTCTGTAAATTTCTAAATGCTTGTAAATATTTTTATTGATAATTTTACAAGAAAACGTGTTTTATAAGCGCAATTTGACGCCCCATTGTAAGACGCACAACCCTCTTATATTTGTAAATTCGTACTTTGTAAATGAATAAATGTTTAGCAAATTCATCATCGTTCCTATTACGCTGGGCATCAACAGTCAATTGCAGTGATAAACAAGTCTATAAGAACAATTTAACATCCCATTGTAAGACGCATTGACCCTATTGTATCCGTAACTTCGTAAATCTGTAAATGTTCTACACATACAAATTTCACATTGGCCCTTATACACTGTCTTAAAAAGGTAATCGCAGTTGATAAACAAGCTCTGCAAGAGCAAGTTTACATCCCAACGCATTGACCCTCATATTTGCGTAAATTCGTAAATCTGTAAATTCTTTACACATACAAATTTAACATTGGACCTTTTGCACTGAACATCAAAAGTCAGTCGCAATTGATAAGGAAGTTTTAAAGAGCAATTTTACAACCCATTGTAAAACGTATAGACCTTCATATTCGTAAATTCGTAAATCTGTAAATGCGTAAATGTTTAGCAAATTTAACACCATTCATTGTACACTGAACAGCAAAAGACAGCAAAAGTCAATCACAATTGATGAACAAGTTTTATAAGAGCAATTATACATCCCATAGTACAACGTATTAGCCCTGTTATTTGCGTGAATTCGTAAATTTGTAAATGCTTAAATGTTTAGCAAATTTAACACCATTCATTGTACACTGAACAACAAAAGTCGGAATCGATGAACAAGTTTTATAAGAGAAATTTTGCATTCCAAAGTAAGAAGTATAGACCCTCCTATATTCGTAAATCTGTAATTGCGTAAATGTTTAGGAAACTTGACAGTTTGTCCACCATCCTCTCTCTCTCTCTCTCTCTCTCTCTCTCTCTCTCTCTCTCTCTCTCTCTCTCTCTCTCTCTCTCCTATCGAGGATTCCTGAATCTGAAGTTGGTAGTGCAGTCGTCGAGGGTATTTTCTTACGAGGGCTAAAGACAGGTGGCCCCTGGCCAGCTGATTAACTAGGGCATTTGGGCGCCTCTCTCTCTCTCTCTCTCTCTCTCTCTTCTCTCTCTCTCTCTCTCTCTCTCTCTCTATGCAATCTTGTAAAGCGTATAGAACCTCATATTTGTAAATTCGTAAATCTGTGAATGCGTAAATGTTTACTCATTCCTGATTATTTCATGTAGAGAATTATCAACTCCACAGTCTCTCTCTCTCTCTCTGTGATTACTGTCAGACTTGCTCTCTCTGTATTAGTAAATGAAATATTTTAATACATAGCAGTATATGGTAACACCAAATTGTATTTTACGAATTATTTAATTGTTATGCTTTCATTTTCCTTTAAATAAGGTTATTATTTATAAATCACCATACACTCGTGTCTTTTCGGTCAAGTTCATTTATGAGATACGCCTAACAAATTTGTCGCGACGCCACCTAAAGTCATGCATCATTCAATCATTTGCAAAATCGTTACTATAACTTCCGACAGTATGTAAATACTTTTGGTGAATCGGCAGTAGGTCACAGCTAGGCCCGAGAGCCGCCATCCAGACTAAGAGATTTATTGCCTCAATCCATTATTTGTTGTTTTTCATTCACTTTGATTTCATGTCTCGTAACGTCTTGTAGCATTAAAGATTTAAGTTATTTTTTGCAAGCTGGTGCTTTTCACGTCGTTACGAATAAAATCATTTTGTGCCATTTGAGTTTTTGCTCATTTGTGCTGATATATAATAACTTTACAAGCAATGAAACAAACAGCTAATTATAATAAATATTAGTTTGCTTCTATAATTAAAGGAATCTCGACAATGAGTCATTCAGGCACAGTCATCACTGCACTCTGCGGATTTCATCTCCATATTTCACCTGACTCGACCGTCTAGTGCCAGTCTTCACCTTATTATTCTTCTGGTGTAATTTCCCTTTATGCCAGCACTGGCCTTAGCTCTTAGTCCTCATCTTCTTCTTATTTTTCTAGTTTAAACTTGCATTATGCCATCATGAGCCTTAGCTTCCGGTCTGCCCTAATTGAAATAGTAGTACCTGTCGGAGATCATTTTGCAGGATAGCTAACGATAGATAAGTAAGATTAATAGGCCTCCTTATTCTTCTAGGTTAAGCTGGCTTATGCCAGGAAGGGCTTTAGCTCTTGAGTAGCCCGTAATTGAAAGAGTGCCTGTAGGAGATAATTTGGTAGGAAAACTAACGATGAGTAAGTGAAGCTAATAACGGCATTTTGGAATGGAAATGCCTGCTCAAGCTCATAAGCCTAGTCTAGGAAACTTCACCTTCAGCAGTTGGGCAGGAAAATTAACGAATGATGTAAGGCTAATAAAGATTTTGGATTTGAAACGCCTGCTCATAGGCCTAGTCTGGGAAACCCCCGCCTCAGGAGCCACTGCCCGTCAGAGCACTCTCTCCCTCGTCGGGAAATCCCTCAGCTCGACGTGCCTGAGCTGACAGCCGCATCGGTTCTCCTTGTGCCTCCGCGCGGCCGAAGTGAGGGGCGCCTCACTCCCGCCGCCGTCCAGACATCAGAGGAACAGCACGAAGCACACGCAGAAGAGGATAAAGACGAAGAGCACGAGGGACAGCACGATGAGGAAGATGGTGATGGGCACCATGACCATTCTAGTCGTCTCCGTGTAGACGACGATGCCCAGCAGAGCACAGAAGTAGACGATGTAGAAGAAGGCGCTCGTGCTCCTCGACCAACTCCTCGACGCGACGGACGCCTCGTTCAGGAGGACGACGATTCCTTCCTCGTCAGGAGGCACCGCTTGGAGCTGCGCAGCAGTTCTCCTGGGTAGGATGCCCGACGGAGATCTCTCCGCCAGTCGCTGGCTTTCGGCCGCGGCGGCGACGATGACGTCTGGAACTCCTCCTCCTACGCCTCCTACGCCTCCTCCTCCTCCCTCCCCCGCTAAGGGAAGAAGCCTCTCCTGCGAGACGTCGAAGTACTCGGCCCCTTGAAGTCCTGCCAGGACCCCCGTCGAGTCTAACCTTGATCCATACTTCTCCTTGGCGAGGGGTGTCACGAGAGTCGCTGTATCCTGCAGCAGGTGGTATCTCCCCAGATCAGAGGATACTTCGGTGCTCTGTGCTGATGCCCAGGTGGTAGTAGTGATAGGATGCCACAGCTGGCGCTGGGCAGTAGAGGCAGGGAGGGCAGCCTTAAGCATCCAAACGCCGAAGGTCATTCATGATCGATGTTTCACTTGACCTATTTCTCTGACTGATTATCGTAGGCCTTTTCCTTCTTTCTCTTAATCTTTTCTTTTTTACAGAACTGAGGTATAACTAATGAAGAGAGGTCCTTTTTGATGTTACACTTGACCTATACTGTAAGTAATTGTCGTCTACCGCTTTCCTTTTTCTTTTAAATATTAAATGATAATAGAGGAACAATTAATTAACAGAGGCCCTTTTTCCTCCCCTCCTCCTAGTTCCGTTTCTCGTAGGATATCCGTAGGATACTGAAGATGGACAAACGCCTGCCGTCATTTTCCAAGAGGAATCTCATGACCACAGAGATATCCCTAACTGGTGGTCCGTTTGTGTGCTGACTTGGGGCATCATAGATATGATGCAATGTACCACTCTCTCTCTCTCTCTCTCTCTCTCTCTCTCTCTCTCTCAAAGGGTCCGGTTGAGACAAAGGTCCATGAAAACGATAAGGATGGAATTAGGGAGAGCGCCTCCTGCTCCTTTAGTCTTCTTATCTGGTTAGGTCATGGTAGGTCCAATGACTCCGTCTCTCTCTCTCTCTCTCTCTCTCTCTCTCTCTCTCTCTCTCTCTCCACTAGTCCCAGTATGTTTTCTCTGACACGTTTTCTCTTGCTCTCCCTCTCTCTCTAGCTGTTTGGCAAAACCAATAGATATAGCTAAGGTTCTCTTTGGGAATTCGAGTAACCCCGCTCTCTCTCTCTCTCTCTCTCTCTCTCTCTCTCTCTCTCTCTCTCTCTGCAACCTCACAGGTCCTATGCCCCTAAATCGAAACCGTTTAGCCTCTGACGCGTTTAATTTGAAAAACCCGGTAACACTGCCTTTGAAACAACGTTCTCTCAGAATTTTCCTTTTGTTGCTCCCTGTTGTTGAGTGTCATTGATGTTCCAATCCTTTGCCGGATCTATATCACACTAATTGTACTGCAGATCTGTCAAAGTAAATATATTCAGATTTTTCCGGGGTATTTTGTCACGCAAATTTCGTCACCAAAAGATATGACGGTGATTCTCTTCAATAAATTCATTTCCTTTCCATATTCAAGTTCTTCCTGTTGGGAAATTAAAATGGTTAATGACCGATTTTTAGTTCAAACTAACATAAGTGGATGTCAAAATGTCAGATATCGGGCATAATAGCATGATTTGAGAAAGATGTGATTGACAGAAGACAGAAACGAAAAGAATAATGTTTTATGCAATAGAGTGTACAGTAGGTAGAGGTTTACAGTGTATTCTTCAGCCATGAATGTCATGCAATGTTTCGTCTATCATACCTTCTACATAACATGAGTGTGAGGTGTTAAATAAAAAGAAAACGGTTCTTATGGTAATGTAAAACGATTAATAGATATATACAATAATAAGTAAATGTATAATAAAGTAATGGCATTTATTGACTGTTTAGAATATGATGAAAAGAAGTTTACCTAGAAACTATGCGTATCATTGCAATTAAAAAAAATTTATTATTTTTTTCTATTTCATGAATCTTGTCCTCTTCTGACATTCTTCCATTCTAAAACTACCACCACTCTAAAGATGCACCGGGGTTTATCCGCTGTGGAATTCTTAGCCTTCCTCTTTGTTTCCAAAACAGCTTAACCTGCCTCTTTTCTTAAGAACTCATTCCCTTTTCGGTGTCAGCACCATGAAAAAAAAAAAGAATTCGACTTTCATCACATGCTTCCACAGAATTCTATTTATCCACTGAAAGCGTTTTATTATACATTGTTAATGTATAACTGAATGTAAGCAATATTTACGATATCATATTATGTTTTCCTACGCAATTTGCTAGTATCTAATTCAAAATCTAAAAAGAATAGAAAATTGTAAAGAAAATGCTTAATAGCTAGGGCATAGAATTTATATATATATATATATATATATATATATATATATATATATTATATTATATATATATATATATATTCATATATATATATATATATGTATATATATATGCATATATATTATATATATATATATATATATATATATATATATGTGTGTGTCTGTGTGTGTGTGTGGTGTGTGTGTGTAAAAAAAAAAAAAAATGTGTGTACCTACCTTTAGAGTATGACATTTTTTCATTTAAAACGCGTTTTTTTATGCTCACAAAATTTGAGGCGCAAATATCACTTATTGTGTGTGATGTGTATGTGTGTGTACATGTATATGAGGAGGGGTGTTGGGGGGAGGGGAGGTAGCTGTGCAGTTCATGCAAAAATAGAGAAAGTGATAACAACTGAGATGAAAAGGTTTAATTCTTTTATCACAAAGCGTCTTCCCTGTGAAAAGATTTAAAGGGAAATGTGGATTCACGTCACTCTGTATACATACTGACTAATTTAAATGAGAAGCTGCGGCTTTAATCTTAATTTCATGTTTATTATTGTTCACCTGGTTTCAGTCCAGTATATTTATGTATATATGCATATATATACTACATATATATATATACATATGTGTGTGTGCGTGTGTATGTGTGTGTGTAATCAAAATTTATACATAATCAACCTAAATACCCCATAACATCC
>NC_061109.1:60399278-60411778 GCF_015104395.2 Macrobrachium nipponense
TGAATCGGCAATATTATTCACTGATCAGAAGCCTTGCAAAAACACAATTTTATATCAAAACAAACGCAAAAAACTGATGTAGAATAAAGAAAACGGTTCGTCTTGTATTCAAACAAGAAAATGTAGAATTATTTGAAACAAACGTTTACGTAACAATTAAAACGGTTTAGTTTGTATTCAGACGAGAAAATGTGGAATTGTTTTGAGGCGTCTGCTGGTATACCAAGTGTGCTTTATTTAGATTTAGTCGACGGCCAAATAACGCGAACGGGTTTCCGTTATCATGAAGGAGACAATGACGTAATAGTTGTGGCCTTGGATACAAAGATTCGGTAGAAATACAATATATGAATAATTATATTATTATTATTATTATTATTATTATTATTATTATTTAAAATAAGGAATTCATTTTTCAACCAGTGAACAATGAGAGACGACTGCAATAATAATAATAATAATAATAATAATAATAATAATAATAATAATAACTAATAATAATAATATTATTATTATTATTATTATTATTATTATTATTATTATTATAATAATAATAATAATAATAATAATAATAATAATAATAATAAATAATAATAATGATATTATTATTATTATTATTATTATTATTATTATTATTAATTAATAATAATAATAATAATAATAATAATAAATAATAATAATATTATTATTATTATTATTATTATTATTATTATTATTATTATTACTTTTATTATTATTATTGCAGTCGTCTCTCATTGTTCACTGGTTGAAAAATGAATTCCTTATTTTAAATATATTCTTCTTTTATAGGTTATTGTCAGCAAATTCATGCAATTTATAAATAATTGAGGCATTAACTTTACTTTTGCCCAAGCTTGGTAATACATCTCATTTTACTGTAGATTTTGGCCATAAATTCATTATCTATATTTGCCTGACTATTAATCTATTGTGTTACTAATATATATATATATATATATATATATATATATATATATATATATACATATATTTATATATATATACACTATATATACATATATATAAAATGTATGTATATATGAAATGTATACACATTATCACGTATCAAAGTCTTTCATAATTAAATATTAACAGATCTCATTTTAAAGAAAACTCACAGCTTCACCATCGTTAAACAAGCAGGCATAAAAAAACACTTTATTTTTTGCCTAGATATTCACAAAAAAAGACCCTCATTACGAGAATAGAGGCAATGATATTTTTTTTGCTTTTGTTTTTTGCTCGTTTATGCTTTTATTTTACATTTGTTGCTTTTATTTGTCGTAACGTCCAATAAATTCAAAGCACTCTTAAAATGTACCAATAAGATAGATAGAATAATAATTAGAAAGATGGACGTATAGACAGATGTGTGTGCGCCTGTACAAATGACTCGTGGTCCAGTGGTTACTACCTTCACCTCCCTAAGCAAGATTTCAGAGTTCGATCCCAGGTGGGGGTTAGAACGATTGGAGGCCCGGTGTACAGAAATCCACTCTGATTCTGCTAACTTAAAAGCAGTGAGTTATGTATTAGGTCATCATTGATTGTGGTGGTGGCAACCTCATCCCATAGTATATTATAATATTATAGATTTATTATATATTATATTTAATATATATATATATATCTATATATTCATATATATATGATATATATATATATATATATATATATATATATATATATATATATATATATATATACACATCCTCGTTGCAAGTGTCACATATAATTCCATCTGTTTGTAAGTTATTCCCACAGGAAAATGAAATCACTATCACTATATCACTATATAACGAATAACATAGTTTCAGAGGAATTATATATACATATATATATATATGTGTGTTGTGTGGGGGTTGGGGGGGTTGTATAGCAAGAGTATTAAAAATACCACCACATTTGAATATTCACTTTATGTTTTTATTTTCAATACCCTTAAATTTCTAATGATTGGAGAGTCTCAAAATAAACTTGAGCCAAGACTGAAAAAACATTTCAAAAATTTTTATTCGAACATCGGTGACAACATTATTATCATTATTATTATTATTATTAATAGTAGAAGTAGTAGCAGTAATAGTAGTAGTAGTAGTAGTAGTCGTAGTAGTAAAAATTTAAGTTTCTGGCTCTTGATGATTATTGACATTTGCAGTATTCGAATTATTCCCAGACTGAATCTTGTTAATAGACTATGCGAGAATGTTGAAACATTTTAACAATCTCATATATTTTATGAACAATTGTATCTTGTTAATGGACTTTGTGAAATTGCTAGAACATCTTAACAATCTCATATAGTTTATTAACAAGGCTGAATCTTGTTAATAGATTATGTGAGATTGTTAAGACATCTTAACAATCTTGTATAGTTTCGTAACAGACTTGGAGAGATTGTTTAAAACATCATAACAATCTCATGTAGTCTAATACCTAGATTATGTTGCTTTTGCCTTTGAATAACTTCACAATATCGCCTAGAATTTCACTTTAGGAAGACGAAATCTTGAACAGCATCACAACATCTACACTGATTTTAATCAGGTTATCGAAGCCTGCGACAAATCATCCCACCAGTAGTATTTTAGCCCCCTAACAGACGATACACATTTCCTTGCATTAGTGTTTATTACCCTTGAAAGATATCTTTATGATACGAAATCTCAACTACAGGGAAAATTATGCTTTGGCTAAATCGTTTCGGGAACACAGAGGAAGGGAGGTATTTCCCAGTCTAGGATGTTTTAGGATGTTTCTTTCGTATCTCTCGGTTACTCTGCATTTGATTGATACGACCCCCCAAAAAAAGTCTTTGAACGTATCACTAACGTTAATATTTAGCAAATATATGTAAGGTTGAGGTTCACATTTAGCAAATATACGTAAAGTTGTGGTTCATTACTAGCAAATATACGTGAGGTTGTGGTTCACAGTTAGCAAATGTATGTAAAATTGTGGTTCATTATTATGTAATATAAGCAAGGCTGTGGTTCTTAATTATCAAATATACGTAATGTTGTGGTTCACATTAATAAACCTGCTTAAAGTTGTGGTTTATAGCTAGCAAAAGTACTTGAGGTTGTGGTTCACAATAAGCAAATATACGTAATGTTTGA
The DNA here is from genome assembly GCF_015104395.2 of Macrobrachium nipponense. Taxonomy (NCBI): domain Eukaryota; kingdom Metazoa; phylum Arthropoda; class Malacostraca; order Decapoda; family Palaemonidae; genus Macrobrachium; species Macrobrachium nipponense. The sequence continues at coordinate 60,402,419 of NC_061109.1, forward strand.
TTCATAATTAACAAATGTACGTCAGCTTGTATACGGGAGATCAGACAATATGTATTTCTTTCTATAGCATTTACTATTCATTCCCTTGAGAAACTTGAACCAAATTATTTAAGAAAAAATATTGTAATTACTCACTCCCAGTGAATGTTTGTGTCTTGGTGATGTTTTCGGTAAATTTCTTGTGATGTGGAAGGTAGTATTGGAATAATATATATAAGTTTAAGGGTTCTAAAAAGATGACTGTTTGGGAAAAGAAATCAGTGAAAATTAAGTCAAAAAAAAAGATAATAAATAAATAATGATGGGCCCTTGTATCTAATGACATTTCCAGAAAGAAAAAAATGATAAAACGAATGAAAAACTAAAGAAAATAGTGATATAGCTCTCAAAGAAAAACAAAACCAACACAAAATATCCTTTACACTAGAATTCAAGCACACGCAATCCACTAGAAGTCCAAAAGTATTATTAATTCGGCCGTGAACTTTTTTTTCAGAGTGGGTAGAGGACTCGCCGAAGTCTTTCCGGCGAAGGACGGAAGCGGCCTGGAACGCGTACTGGAATCGTCCTCTGGAACGGCCTCTGGAACGTCCTAACGGTAGGAGGAGCGCCAGACTACTGAAGCAACAGCTGAGTATGGAATCTCTCTCTCTCTCTCTCTCTCTCTCTCTCTCTCTCTCTCTCTCTCTCGCGGATGCCGTTTACGGTTCCAGGGTAGATAAAGGTTGTGATGGGGATGTGGGGAGGAGTACATCTTCTTGTGGTGGTGTGGGGGAGTTTGGGTTAGAGTGCCAGGAAATGCCTGGAATGTCTACTGGAAGAGAGAGGAAGAGAAGGAGATAACACGGCGAAAGGAGAACGGATAACGTAAAGATAAAATAAGAGAGTACGAAAGGTAATGAAGTCGAGATTAGAGATTCCAGTTGACACGGAAACATAAGATTCGTAGGTCTTGGAAAAGAAGGAGAGGGAAGAAAAAGAGGAATGAGAGATAGAGGAGAAATAAAAACTAAAAAGTTCAGAAAAAGGTGGCAGGGAAACAACTGTGAAATTTACAAGTACAATTACATGGGGACAAACACATTCCAAATGGAAATATACTTAAATCATATAGTGAGGAAGGAAATATGCAACAATTGAATATTTATGTTCAGTTTCCTTCAGTATATTTCAACAAAAACCTTTTAATATGTCCTATAATCCACATTAATAGATTCAGATTATTGCAAGGGTTATTTATCTCATTAATGGTATATCTAAGATCACAGTTAGAATTAAATAATTGGCTGTAACTGAACAAAATATTAATCAGTGCAATCTTCCCACAAGATATTTAAAGAATATATCGATGTATTTCAATTAAATGTTGCTGAGGAATTATTTTATGGAATAAAGGTCTTTCTCGGTTTTAAGGTAAAGCCGAATAAAGATTCGGTGTTTTTCTTTTGTTTTTATTTATTTTTTTAGAGAGATATGCAAGCTTTTGGTGCTATTTTTATTTTCTTTGGGCATATCTGTAGGTCTTAAAGTTATTATCCAGTGTCTCCAGTTATTTGTGATGAACTTCGCGTTTAATATTATTTTTTTTCCATTAGTTATATATCTGTCTTAAAGTCATTATCCAGTGTCTCTTGTTATTCATACAGAAGGGGCCTCATTACAGAGCAAAACAAACGGCTTTGAAATTTGCTGAACGGGTTTCCAACAACAATGCAAAGGAGGAAGAATGAGACGGAAGAGAGATATTAAGGAGATGAGAATAAAACTGGATGACAACATAGATAAATGTCAGTGCAATCATCATTTGCTGATTTTTATTTACTATATGTTTTTGCCCCGTTACTTTTTCTCTCTCTTTGGAATGCATTGTTTTAGGAACGTATATATATATATATTATATATATATATATATATATATATATATATATATATATATATATATATATATATATATATATATATATATATATATATATATATAATATATATATATATTATATATATATATACAAACACAACTACAGTAATGAGCAATGCATGACGTCTTAAGATAAATACTCACCATATTTAACCCGTCGAATCTCGTGCCAGTACTTCCGAATCATCTTGGGGTTGTACGTTTGTTTTCTGTGCAGAGAAAACAATTCTAGTTATTGTTCATGCTGTTTTATATCAAAATTTAGGACGTTCAGTAAATATTTAAGTATGTAATGCACGGTTAACATTAATGCATACGTATGATACTCTCCGATTAAGAAATTTAAGAAGCGATCTGAGAATGTAGTTCTTGGCCAACTTCTTAAAGGAAGAAGAGGAGGTGAAAATACTAGGTTTGAAAAGACAATTCAGTCAACTCGCGTTCATATTGAGCGTCGTCGCGAAATCTAAATAAAATCGATCCATAACTTTCTCGAGATATGTATAAAAAGTCGAACGCCAATTCCTGGCCTTGTCCCAGTCTGCAAAATCAAAGTATCACTTCGGAGACTGAAAATGAAAGCAAGACAGATACTGGATATTGAGATCGAAGGGAAACTTTTACGGATTTGCTGAAGTCATTTAGATGAAGTAAAACCGATTCTACTTCCTCAGTAACTTTTCCAATCGAAGGAGCCTCCTTTCAGGAGACTGCAAGGCGAGTTTCTGCCAGGTTAAGCAGACTTTGCCCCCAGAAGGTGGCGGGACAGGAGCGCGAGATGAATTATCGATGACAATGAAATTTAGATATTTGAGTGATACTCACTTGACCGCAAGTAATGATTCCTGCTAACTTTCAGTTTTTGTTTTGTTTTTTTTTTGTTTTTTTGATACTAAAACACTTGATTGCAATTCTCACTTAAGTACTTGAAGCCATGAAAATAGTCAGCCTTGCGTGTGTTAAGTAATGATAATGAGTCTCACTCTGTACAATGATAATTCCCACCTACACCAACGGCTAAATAACTTTTAATTTCAAGTAAAGAGTAAGGCTTTGTTTAACAATGATTATCACTTGAAGACGTTAATAACGAATTTTACATACCACAGTACCATAGTAATGCTTCCCACATAACTTAAAACTTGACATCAGTTTCATTTAACTATAGCAGTTAATAACAATTCCCACATAACTCTAAGACTTAACGATAATTCCAATTTAACAACGACACTTAATAGGTAGTGACTTTCTCTCACACCTCAGGATCTCGCAGCAATTCCCGCTTAACATCACTTCAAAAGGAGAAATATTCCCAGTCAACGTCACTGAACGATTAACGACTAGATTTTATTATTAGAACAAAGATTTCCACCTCAAGAATAAGTCAAGTTCCTCTCACTAACCTCAAATACTTGATGATGGCGATTGCGAAGAGGAAAGCCGAGGACAGAACGAAGAAGAATCCCGTCCAGGCTCCTTCGCTCACTTTGGCGCATCCGTAGCGCCACTGGATCAGCTCCTCCACTGAAGGAGAAAAAAGAAGAAAAAGATGCTTGCGGCTACTGAGGAGCTTCCTGGGTGCTGGGAGGAGAGCTAAATATTTGGAGGTACTGAATAGCTGGGTGTTGAGAGAGAGAGAGAGAGAGAGAGGCAATTTGCAAGTGTGTGAGAGAAACCGAGTTTGTTGGAGGGAATTCATACATAGAGAGAGAGAGACAGAGGCAGTTTGTGAGTGTGTGAGAGAAAGACTGACTTTGTTAGAGAGAGAGAGAGAGAGAGAGAGAGAGGTGGGGGCTGGGGGCGGGTGATTCGTTCATGAGAGAGGATTTCGAGACCGGGACAGATAAGAATAAGAGGCCAGATAAGAGAATGCAATGCGAATGGAATATAAAATTACGAATATTTTGGGGTAATATTATATATATATATATATAATATATATATATATATATATATATATATATATATATATAATATGTGTGTGTATATATATATATATATATATATATATGTGTGTGTGTGTGTGTGTGTGTGTGTGTGTGTGTGTGTGTGTATGTATTCGTAAATATACATATGTATTTATGTGTGTGTGCGTACGTGTTTAACGTAGGCAAAAATAATCCTCTGCACTTACTCGTGACATTCCTCTGACTTCGATTGAAGTAGACGAAGTAAGTGCTGTCATTGAAAGGAACCAGAATATTGGCCATATCTTCGTCCTCGTCCATTGTGAGATCAATTCACGAAGCCCTCGAGGATTAGTCTCTTCTTCAAGTCTCGAGTACTGTTTGAGGGTTAAGTGACACTCGACCGAGTTTATTGTATTTTTAAAAAATATTTTTTTTTATTTCTTGCTGTCTCTTTTTTTTATTTTCCTCTACTATTCCGAGAAACAGACCAAATAATAGCTCTTTTACTTGAAGTTTTTAGTTGGAGTACCAACTAGTCTTACGTAATATCGAATTACAAAAACTTACAAAGCGATTTCAATTTGTGCCAAGTGTAAAGCCTTCACTTTCAAAGTTCAGCTGTTTGCAACTGTTTATATATGTGGTATAGCCGTTTGAAACTGTTTTCATATGCGGTAAAGACTTAATTTGCAATATTTTGCCGTTTGCAACTGTTTACATATGTGGTAAATCCTTAAGATTTCCAATGTTCTGTCGTTTGCAAATGTTTACCTCATTACGTATGAAGTAAAGCCTTAATTTTCAATGTGCTGCCGTTTACAGCTGTTGATATAATATTATGCGGTAACGACTTAATTTTCAATGCTCTATCATTTGCAACTCTTTATAGATGAAGTAAAATCTTAATTTTCAATGTCCTGCCGTTTGCAACTGTTTACATAATATGCTTTATAGCCTCAGTTTTCAATGTTTTGTCTTCTGCAACTCTTTGTATATGCGATCTTTCCGTCAACACGAAAAACACTACTGATTTCAACTCTGTCCGAAAGACAGAGAAGAATCCTTTCGACCGCACACCTAGCAGGAGACTGAAGGAGTCTCGAGTCCTACTTCTAGAGTTCGTGGGCAATTGAGGATAACCTCGCTTTATTGACCTCAAGGTGAATTGGGGAAGCAGTAGAAGAAGAAGAAGAATTAAGACTGACAAACGAAAAGAGAATACGACGTACGAATAGTGAATAAGGAAATAGTGAAGAAGGAAATAACGAAGAAGGAAACGGTGAAGGGAATAGTGAAATAATGCAATAGTGAATAAGGAAAAAGCGAATAATGACATAAGAAATAAAAAATAATAATATATGATAAAATTATATAAGACGGGAAAAAACGCCAATCATCAAGAAAACATTTACAAGATAAAAAAAGTCAAAATTTGAATAGAACTCCTGAGAATATATTTGAAATCGCCTTAATTAATGTTCTAAACTAATCAAATTCTTATTTTATAATAACTCACTGACGCCCCTGCCAAAAAAGGATTTTGTGAAGTTCCCTTTTAAAAACTTAATAATGAGCTATTGAGTATGTTTCTTAAGTAGCTAACTATGTCTTCGGAATTCAGTGCCTATTTCGTAATATCGTAATAAGAAGATTGCTAGCTCTTTTAGAATCTGGGAGAGAGAGAGAGAGAGAGAGAGAGAGAGAGAGAGAGAGAGAGAGAGAGAGAGAGAGAGAGAGAGAGTGTGTGTGTGTGTGTGTGTGTGCGTGTAAAAAAGTGAAAGTCAAAATTTAACATTCTTTGTTTCACTTAAAAATAGTAAGAGAGAGAGAGAGAGAAAGTTAAAATTCAAAATTCTTTGTTTCATTAAAAATGGTAAGAGAGAGAGAGTAGAATCAAAGTAAAAGTCAAAAGTCACAATTCTTTGTTCCATTAAAAATGGTAAGATAGAGAGAGAGAAAGAGAGAGGGAGAGTGTGTGTAAAAAAGTGAGAGTCAAAAGTCAAAATTCTTTATTCCATTAAAAATGGTTAGAGAGGAAGAGAGAGAGAGAATATAAAAAGTCAAATTCAAAAGTCAAAATTCTTTATTCCATTAAAATAGTTAGAGAGAGAGAGAGAGAGAGAGAGAGAGAGAGAGAGAGAGAGAGAGAGAGTATAAAAAGTCAAAGTCAAAAGTCAAAGTTCTTTATTCCATTAAAATAGTTAGAGAGAGCGCATAAAAAGCCAAAGTCAAAATTCTTTATTCCATTAAAATTAGTTAGAGAGAGAGAGAGAGAGAGAGAGAGAGAGAGAGAGAGAGGCCACATGATGGCAAAGAAGTCATAGCCATCTATCTGATCAGGTTTTCGTCAGTGGCAAGTCTGCGTGACTGAGGGTAGATTGGTCTTGCATGCATTAACCCATTAAATCCCAACTTTTGTATTTTATGAAATTCTGTAATTTTTTGCAAAAAATTATTATACATTTAAGGGTTAAGAATCTATATGAAGTAGAAAGAAAAAATCTATTTCTAATGGTAAGCTTACAATAAGCTGTCCTCAAATGAGGACGCTGGGATAAAGGGGTATAAAATCACGTTTTCAAGCTGTCCTCAATTGAGGACACTGGGACAATGGGTGTTAGGTTTATATTTCCTAAATAAAGTATCTTCTTTGTAAGTAAAGATAAACAAGTACATATTGTCAGTCTAGTTGAATGTTTTTGAATTCTCATTTAATATTCTAGCTGAAAAAATGTAATTTTATAAGCCAAATTTACTTTTTTTTTTGCAATACCTTATGAATTTATTTTCTTTTATGATAAGAGCTGAGACATTCAATACAAAGAGTCACATTACATTTAGGGCAAGAGGTCCTTAGTTATGCTGTATATGTTTTGTTCAAACACCATTGTTGACTGTAGCGTTTTTCAATAACATGGTCTTTACCAAGGTCTTTACCATCATACCGAACATCAGTAAAACTTGTATATGAGTGGAAGGTACCACAAGGTCTTCCTACTAAGCCTTCCATGCAAGCCAACTTCAAGTGAGCTATAGAAATTGCCCTTTTGAAATCTAATAAACTCAGCTGTATGTTACCATGTCCTTGGTGCACCAATGCCTCGAATAGAAACAGAGTATTTCCCTACCAACCAATCATGGTATCCTACAATACCCATGCATTTGTTATAGTGGAAAATTGCATTTGGCTGAGGAGCGCTTCCTTTTGACTTTGATGACTTCACCCAACGCTGTACCTTTGCAAGGCATTCTAGTGTCGTAATTAGTTCCAACGTTCACATTTGTTATCTAGCCATTTTACCATCAGTACTACATCTTCACTGGTGTTAAACCTGTAGTCGTCATATGAGCCTCTTGTTTCTTTTTTTCATCCCATGAGCTGATTTCAATGTACAGTTCTTCAAACGAATTTCACAATGCTTGAAACCTAGTACTTCATAGGTGGACTAATAATTCATATTCAGTAAAATAATTATCAAAAAAGACAGTATGAGATTCTGGATCAGCTACAGTATCAAGCATTTTCAAAACAACTTTTGAACAAACAACTTTTGAACCCAGTGCTAAAGCATCATTCTGTTCTTGTTGGGGATTCTTACCTCGGTAAAGATCAAAATTATAACAGTAACCCGAGGTCCCACAAAGCGCCCAAAGTTGTTTCACCTGGATAAATTGTTTCAGTTAGTTATGCCCATGATTTCATCAACACTAATGCATTCCTAAAATGCTGCATTTTGAGTCAATGATTTCTAAAGCTTCGAAATCAAGCTTCTTACTTTGAATCCTTTATCCCATTTATTATTTGATGCATCGGCATTATCACAGAAATGCACAATCTTCAAAATTAGAAATTTATATATATATATATATATATATATATATATATATATATATATATATATATATGTATGTATGTATGTATGTATGTATGTATATAATATAAAACACACACACACATAAATATATATATAGAGAGAGAGAGAGAGTTAGTTCTCCACAACTTTTTCGTGAAATATTTTGAATAATGACAAATAATATTTACCATGAATGGATATTCTCTTATTGAGTGTGATCACAACAGAGATAAGAACGAATCAGACAAAATCGAGGTAAATCAGTAAGTTCAAGTCCCGCATACTTTGACAGGTTTGAACATGATTTATATCACTTCATCCCAGCGTCCTCATTTGAGGACGCAATTTTCTAAGTCAATTATGAACAACTTCATTTGCTTTATAACACAAAATTTTTACTTAGAATGGTTGGGTGATTAATTAATTTACTATACTTTATGAAATTTATTTCAAATTAATTGTTATAACTTGGAAAAAGATGCTTGAAATTATGATAGGATTAGAGAGAATTTCAGTGCAAGTTTGGATGTTCATAAAAGACCTATAAAATTCTGAATACATATAAAAAAAGCTTTCATGGGGTGTAATATGATATAATTTATGCATTCATTTATTCAAATGTAATGAATAGTTAAGAGAAAAGGATATTGAAAAAAAAATTGAAATGTGTGAGGACGCTGGGATATAATGGGTTAAGAAGGTAGTTCTCAATTACTGTCTTTGTCAGGAAAAATTCTGTCATTTAGGAATTTACGAGAATTGTTTATTGAACAGTTAACCTTGCCATTATTCACTCGTATTTGTTTTTTATCGCAAAATGTTGTGGTGTTTGATGAAGGTGGGATTTGGACCAAGGAAGAATTTATTAGACGTTTTATGCGAATTCGGTGTCTTGTCCAAGATTCATTTTGATTTGGACCAAAAAAGGATTTATCATAATTTTACGCGAATTCGGAGTCTTGTCCAAGATTTATTTTGATTTGACCACGGAGGAATTTATTATACATTTTATGCGAATTCGGATTCTGATCTAAGGTTTATCTTTATTTCTATTATTATTTAAGTCAACTTTGCTCTGCATTCAAATCAGTGTTGCATCATATACCCAGTTCTTTAGTAATGATGCACAGACGGGACAAATTACCGCATTTTTTAACTTCTAAATGCACTTGAATTTGTTATTTTATTTTTTTTCGATACGAAATTGTGACAGATAATACGCGTTGGTTAAAACTTTCGAACAAAGAATTTTTATTTTTTAGAATTAGTTATCATTTGGAAAGAAAATTGTCCAGTAAGATAAAAAAAAAAAGCGTTCTTTAAAAACATTATTTCAAGAATTATTTCCTGAACAATTTTACCTAGCCATCAAATAATAAATTGTCAGAAATAGATGATTAGAGTACACTGCAATGTCAGGAAGACCAAAATCTTTGTAGGATCTTTGTAAAACTTTCAAAGAGAGAGAAAAATAATCGTTTGACATCAAAGAAAATGACAAACAAATGCTTCAAAGACATTATAAAAACAACTGAGAATAAATATTCACACTGTAATGAAGATCTAGAGTTATTTTTTAATTAGCCGTTCATCTAGAGAGATTAAGAAAACAAATTCAACTGGTGCCTGAACAGCTACGACACGAAATAGAATTTTCTTTTAGAATTCCCGTAACAGA